>NC_067312.1:41908904-42163904 GCF_020740795.1 Apus apus | reverse complement strand
TCCTTAAAAGTTTTCTCAGGTGTATTTTACCCAGGAACAACTATGCCCACACCAGAGTAAATTTTTATATTTTTTTTTTAATTAAATGCTATTATTTTCTTCTGTGTTATATGGGCAGTCCCAATATGCATGAAGTATAATGGTTTACCATTACAGTAGTGTTTTAAGAACTGAAGTGTCCACCTTCTTCTTTATAACCTAAGCTAATTTTCCATTCTACGTCATG
Source organism: Apus apus (assembly GCF_020740795.1). Taxonomy (NCBI): domain Eukaryota; kingdom Metazoa; phylum Chordata; class Aves; order Apodiformes; family Apodidae; genus Apus; species Apus apus. The sequence continues at coordinate 42,163,678 of NC_067312.1, read as the reverse complement.
CATCATAAAACACAACATTCCCTCTGGGTGAACTATTGCGCTTCCACTTCCATTTGACACTGTAACTACTCAAACAGACACCGAAATTGAATCAGTACATATTTTAAAATAAAATAATCATCCCATGGATGCTTTCCAACATTTCCATGCCTCTCCTTGTTCAAAAATACGCACTTGAAAATATACTTGTATTTGTCATAGGCTGGATAATCAACCCAAGATCTACAAGAAATCTAGGTTAGATTAGCATAGGGTAGTATTACAAATAATAGGGTAATGTTAAGTAATTGAATATGCAGTGGAAGACATCTAGAGAGTTTAGCCATAGCATTTCATTGTGATGGAAAATTCACCTGAGTTATCTCCAACTTCTCAAAACACTGGAAAAGTTAAGAATAAACATTGACTGGATGATAGATTAGATAATTGAAAGGTCCTTTTTGTCATTAATTTCTCAGCAGCAGCAGAGTTTAAAATCTGTCTGTTGATAACTTATTACCTTGCCTATTTCAATAATTTATATGTCAGTTCTTATATCCTTAGGTAATAGACCTCCTGTTTTTTTAAAAAAAATCATTTCCAGCAGAAAGGTGACCAGAGGTATCAATATGAATAAGAAATGCTCGTTTTAAGAACTGAAGGATTTTTATTTTTTTAATAGAGACAAATAAAGTCTTTATACAGAATTACTACTCAAGAATTAAGATCTCTGAAGTTGAAAAATAAGTTTTTCTATTGAAATTTCAGTTATGATTCTCACTTTTTGTTTATAATAATTTTTGTTTGCCAAACATTTGCTCTCATTTATTCCAATTCATATAACACAAACTACCATCATTATCCTGTTTTAAGTCTGATAAGAACTGCAAAAGAAGCCCTGGTGGAGACCACTAGCTCAGTAGTTTTCAAATCACAAATATCATTATTTTAACCCATCTTAAGCAAGGAAAACAGGTTTTGGATAGTCATAACTTTTTAAGCTTGGTCTGAAATAACTTTTTGTAAAACCATATTTCTGCATGAAAAGTCAAAAGAAAGTCGAGAAAGACAGACGATCTTATTTTATTGTTTGACTCAGACAAATGTCTGTCTTAGCAACACTTGACATATTTTTTTACAAACTAGGATTTATTATAGCATTATAATAGTGGCATGGCATAGAGTTAAATAAGATTTAACAGTAAAAAAATTTGTATTTCATAGCATTCATTGAAAGAATGGCAGTTACCATCCTTGCATTTTAAATACCAGAGCAAAAGGTTTTTAAACAAGTGAGTCTAATTCTAACTTCTGTTTGAAAATCACAGTGGTAATTCCCTAGGCTATCTGGTCATGTGACCTGGCATGGTTCATCCTGCAAAAAGTACTTTGATTTGCAAAGTCTCTGAACTTTCCAACACTCCCCATGCAAATATTTAATAGCCCTGATAGTAACATAATTTCTAATTTTTCTTTATCAAACTAGGATATAACATCAGTTCTGCTTTGTCTTAGACTTGTCATGTGGTCTCGCAAATGGTTTGTGCAAGTACTACTCCATAAATGTGAGGGTTTTTTTGAATACTTTTTTACTTCAGTTGTGATACTGAGCATGCAACAAGAAGGAATGGAGAGTAATTTATGTAATGAATAAAAAAATATGTCTGTTGACACAGCATTTTATGCCATTTATGTAGTGCTCTAAAGCAATGGCATGCAGGGAATGGAGTTGTACCAGAATGGCAAGACAAAGAGATCATGTCTCCTTTTGAATTTGTCTTTAGAAAGATGAGTAAGACTGTAAGACCAGTTAAATTTAGTCCAGTGGACAGTCAAAGGATTACTAACTGGATTTTCTGATGAAAGATGGGCTTCAATAGTCTGCTGGCTTCTAGGACACCTGCCTATTTCCTGTGGGAACTGCCTCCTTAATAAACCAGTCCGAAGGTAGGAGCAGTTAGGTTGCATGACTAACAACTTTGTTTCTGTAAATACAATTTATGGTAATTGCACCAGATCATTAAATTAATCATATTAACAAAAATAAGATTCATAATTACCAAATTCTTTCGCTGAGAAAATAATGCAATCATTAATAATAATTTGAGGACGTTTTCTGCCTACTGAACACTAAGTGCATGCTCACAGCAGCCACATTGAGAAAACCAATTGGAAGACTTCCAAATAGGCTCTTATGGTCTGTCATGTCACTAATCCACAAATTAAATCACTGCTGAAGTGGAATATGATACGATTCTTCAGAACAACTTCAAAGACAGTTACAGGCAATTGTGTCTGTGATTTACACATCAAAGTAGTAATAATAAAAATACTTAGTTGTACATAGCACTTTGATCCTTAGATCATGATGCACTTGTCAAAGGTGGATAAAGTAGTATTATTCCCATTTTACTGATGAAGATACTGATTTCCCCAGGGTGTGCAGTAAAACAAAGTAAAACTGAGAATTATACCTCTGTTTCTGTCACATCTCCTGCTTGACAGAGCTATGCAAGAAGAATTATCCATTGTGTAGAAGAGACTTGGCAATCTGAAAAACTGGGGACCTGATCCATAGCACTCTGCAATCAGTCCAAGTCTTCATACTGCATTCTTTAGGCCAAAATTCGAACATACCACAGAGGAGAATGCCCTATGACTCCACTGTGCTTTTTCTCTTCCTTGCTCCCCTGCTCCACTTCATCATTGACTCCCACATTGTTGTCTTAGATTGGTGGATGTTTATTACTGTGATTGCCTCCTATTGAGAAAGGGAAACGTGATAACTTGTCAATTACCCATATGCATCAATTTTCTCTGCTGAACAGGTAAAGAAAGTATAGTTTGAACAGGTAAAAAAAGAATGACATGAAGAATTTTGCCAAACAGCTGAATTGGGAAGAAGCAAGAAAGGCAATAAGGTGGTTGACAGTAGTGCATGGTGCTAACACTGACAGATGGGAAAGAATTATGACAAAAGTGTGGCATGTTGGTGACAGCTGGACATAGATGTGTGGGGCTTCTTGTTCAGAGCCTATATAGGAAATACTCCTGGTTTTAGATTAATAATCCTTACAAAACTGATCCAAATAAAAATATTTTTTTATAAAACCTTTGGGTTTTACACCACAGGTTTTTCAGTCACTTATGTTTCTTATCAAACAGGTCCCACTGAACATTGTCATCACCAGAATTCATTCCCAGGTTTCCGGTAGCATATACTTGGATATTATTTAATGAACAGTCACACCAATCATAAATTGATGAAAAATGCTTGAACAATGTCCTTAAAACTATCTTGTATTTATAGGTTTAGGTCAGAGATATACGATCATGAAGAAAAATAACTGCAAAGGAAGTAATGTGCAAATTCTAGATAAAAGAGTCAGAAGAGAATTTTTTAAAGGAAGATGAATATTTTTATTTTGCATGCTGTTGGGTTGTTAGAATTCCAGTGTAAGATATTTACAAACTTTCCAACAATTCATAAGAACATTGTTAATACCACTACTTAAGGAAACTTTTCTTAGACTGGAAAACAGGTTACTAACTTAGACATACATGTTAAGTCAATCTTTGTGACTTGTTTTCATGGGCAAAATACTAACATGAAGCAACAGATAATGCTAGAATTTGCTTTCTTTAATTCACAAAATAGATCTCTTTCAAAAAGGAGTACAAAGAGTCAAGTTCTAATCCTGAAACCTCCATAATTTATTTGGTAATAAATATATTTGGCAATAATGCATAATCCTTTCACAGGCTTGTGCCACTTGTGTACTGGCCTATTCATGTCTTGAAAACCTCCAGGCTCAGATAACCCACATTCCATTATTTAATGATCCTTACAGTAATTCTGTTTTTCCCTTCATTATCTCTAGTCTGAACCTCGTAAGTTTCAGGAGGTACCACTGATTTGCTAGAATCAAACTCCTGAGAAATACAAGCATCATAATTTGAACTCACAAGCTTTCTGCTTAAATACAAAATTCAACTATCAGTAGATAAATGTGTGCCTATTTTTATGTATTTATATAAATATCCATATCAATATACGAATAAACAAACAACAAATAAATAAATATCAAAATAAGTTCATCCAATGCAGATATGTTTTCTAACTCGGTAAAGAAGAAGATGAAGAAAGAGTGGATACAATTAGGCTGACACAGTTTAGTGTACTGTGGCAGGTGCTCATATGGTATTGTGTGGAGTGTTCATGTGCTTACACCTGGAGAAATGGAAATTTCCTGCTTTAGCTATTATCCCTATGTTCAAATCCTACCTCCTTGGTCCTCCTTGGCCTGGACCAAGAGGCATTACCACTGAGATCCAGTAGTGCCCAAATAATATTCTCAGCTGGTTTCCAAATAGGATGGAAAGCTACATTTTGTCCCTTTTTTATCCATTTTACTACCTTCAGTGCTTTCTGAGTTAAAAAACAGTTCCTACTACTCTTATTCATTTTACATTGCTTTTCCTCTGGTTAACAGCTGTAATAAGTTATGTCCAAGTCTTTGTAATAACTTTGTAATAACTGTATAGTTTAATTCTCTGTAAGGGTCCAGGGTGCTTCAGGGCCAGGGGCTTCCTGGATTCCCCAGCCCCAGGGAACAGCATGACCTGATGCCCTGTGTTCCTTGCCAACACGTTCCAGTGAGACTCCTGCCTTCTTCCTGGTGCTATGGTTGCATGGTGTCAGGAACTATGCCTAGTGTTTGCTGAAGGCACCTCACTCTGCTATTGTCCCATTTCCTCCCTAACAAAGCCTGCAATTTATTTTTGTAACTGACAGTATGTTACCAGCTGTCAATGACATTAACACACATGCACATGCACACACATATATGCAAGCCTCTTACTCCCCATATTTATACAAAAACATTTTGAATTAAAGCCTCTGGAGAAGGACAAGAAAAACCAGGCAAAACTTCAAGTCTTAGAGAAATGCCAACTGAAGAGCACCTGAGTCGTATGAAGCAAAGTGGAGGACCACAGAGGTAGGGGGCATAAATCCTGAAACTTTTAAAGTTTGGAAATTTGAAATTAGCTGTCAAAACAGAATTGTTTCTTTCTGTTTGTTTCTTTGCTAGTGAAAAATGTCACATTAAAATATTTTCATAATGTCAGTATTTTTCCTCTACCTGTTATATGCACTGTCACAGGGTCTTGAAAAGCTGTAACATTCTTGAAAAAAACAACCAGATAACAAGGAAAAAAATGAGTCAGAAACATGAAAATTCTGATTCGATGTCTAACTGGTTTTGACATAAGCAACTTCTTCTCTCCTGCAGGCAAAACTGTTGGTAAATATATATTGGACTTCCAAAGGACAGACTTTAACCTGTTTCAGAGCATGGTTGAGTGTCCCTTGAGAGACAGTCCTGAAGGGCAAAGAAGCCCAGAAAGGCTGGTCACATTTCAAAGAGGAACTCTTGAAGGCACAGGAGAAGGCCATCCCCAGGACCCAAAAGAAAAGCCTGGCTAAATAGAGACCTGTGGCTGAACCTCAGGAATAAGAGGAAATTTTACAGCCTTTAGAAAAGTGGGTTGGCAACCTATGAGGAATATCAGAATGTAGAGAAGCTATGTAGGGGGAAAATGCGAAGGGCCAAGGCTCAAGCAGAACTCACCTTGGCCACTGCCATTAAAGATAACAGGAAGTGATTTTTTTCAATATTATCAATAGAAAAAGGAAGACTAAGGAAAATGTAGGCCTGCTGATGAATGAGGTGGGCACCTTGGTGGTGGAAGACACAGAGATGGCAGAGTTACTGAATGCCTTCTTTGCTTCAGTCTTCACTGTAAAACTGTCCCTCTTGAATCCCAGACCTTGGAGGAAAGGGAAAAGGTCTGGAGAGAGGAAGACCTTTCCTCAGTAGAGGAGGACCAAGTTAGAGACCACTTGGCCAAACTGGACATCCATAAGTGCATGGGCCCTGATGGGATGCACCCACAAGTGCTGAGAGAGCTGGCAGATGTTATTGCTGGGCCATTCTCCATCACCTTTGAAAGGTCATGCAGAATAGGAGAAGTGCTTGAGGACTGGAGGAAGGCAAATATTACTCTAGTCTTCAAAAAGGACAAGAAGGAGGATCCAGGGAACTACAGGACAGTTAGTCTGACCTCTGTCCCTGGGAAGGTGAGGAGTGACTCTTTCTTGTTGTCATCTCTAAACATGCTGAAGAACAGGAAGTTGCTGGGAGTAGTCAACATGGATTTATCAAGGGTAAATCATGCTTGACCAATCTGCTAGCCTTCTATGATTGCATAACTGGTTGGCTGGATGAGGGGACAGCACCAGATGTCATCTACCTGGACTTCAGCAAGGCTTTTGACACTGTCTCCCATAACATCCTCATTAGGAGACTGAGGGAGTGTGGGGTAGAGGACTAGACAGTGAGGTGTATTGAGAGCTGGTTTTGTGACAGCGCTCAGATGGTTGGGATCAATGGAGTAGGGTTGAGTTGGAGGCCTGTAACCAGTCGTGTCCCCCAGCAGTCAATACTCAGTCCAGTCTTGTTCAAGGTATTCATCAGTGACCTGGATAAAGGAACAGAGTGTGTCCTCAGCAAGTTCACTGATGATACCAAACTGGGAGGGGTGGTGACACTCCAGAGGGCTGTGCTGCCATCCAGCATGATCTGGACAGGCTGGAGAGCTGGGATGAGAAGTACTTAAGGAAATTCAACAAGGGCAAGTGTAGGGTCCTGCACCTGGGGAGGAAGAACCCCATGCACCAATATAGGTTAGGAGTGGACCAGCTGGGAAGTACTTCTGAGAAGGACCAGGGAGTCCTGGTAGATAGTAAACGATCCATGAGTCAGCCATGTGCCCTTGCCACAAAGAAGGCCACTGGAATCCTGGGGTACATAAGGAAGAATGTGGCCTGTAGACCAAGAGAGGTCATTCTTTGCCTCTACTGTGCCCTGGTGAGGCCACATCTGGAATACTGCATCCAGTTCTGGGCTTCCTATTTCAAGGGAGACAGGGAACTACTAGAGAGAGTCCAGAGGAGGGCAACAAAGACTGGATTGGAGCATCTCTGTTATGAGGAAAGGCTGAGAGAGTCCAGACTGTTTAGCCTGGAGATGAGAAGGCTGACGTGAGATTTTATTATTGCCTGTAAGTATCTAAAGGGTGAGTGGAATCAGGATGGAGCCAGACTCTTTTCAGGAGCCAAACTCCTGATGAGGGACATTAGGATGAGGATGAGGGACAATAGGCACAAGCTGTAACATGGGAAGTTCAATTTAAAAAAAATATGATGAAAAACTTTTTTTCTGCAAAGGTAACAAAGCACTGGAACAGGCTGCCCAGGGATGTTGTGGAGTACCCTTCTCTAGAGATGTTCAAGACCCGTCTAGATGCAGTCCTGAGTAAGGTGCTCTAGGCAATCCTGCTTTAGCAGAGGAGTTGGACTAGATCAACTCTAGAGGTTCCTTCCAACTCTGACAATTCTGTGATTCTGTTATATACATACTATATACACACATGCACACATATATATGTATGTACACACACACATATATATAAAGCCTATCCTGTCTTTCTAGCTTATTTCCCCCACGTTTACTGTTACAATTCCTCACAATATGTCCTTATTATGTTGTTGTTATAAGGTATGGACCTGACCTGGCATATGGCATATGGTGGTATTAATAAGAGATTTTTTCCTTATTTGAGAATAGCACATTGCCAGAGTACAAGGTTATACTGCAGCCTTTAGAGAGCTGATTGTCTGTTAGATAGGTAAATAGATAAATAATTATATAGATAAATTAATTTTAAAAGTTCCTTTTTTTTTTTTACAGTTGCTTAGATACTTTCACATTAGTAATTAACTAATGTCATTTGGGACTTGAAAAATTTTGCATATTGAGAAATTCTTTCAAATAGAGCACACTGTGTTGTAGATAATACATTACACAGGGAATTCTTCGAGAATCTTTGGAAAAATTTATCTTAAGATTTTCAATAATGAGTTCAAAAAAAACAACAACCAGTCATTGCTAAAGAAATTCACCGATGACATTCAACTGGAGAGAAATGCCAAGGATAGAGGCAGATCAGACCATGGTCATGGAAGAGGTGAATGATCTTAAGAACTGGAGCAATAAATTGGCGGTGTCATAGGTTTGGAAAAGGCATATATATTATTAATTGTATATTAATTGTTCATGATCTGAAGGCTGTCTGCTATGCAGTAACAGTTTGATTTCACTACACATAATCTCTGGGTATTTCATGAGCACAGAGAAATATTAATGACACTGCACTATGCATGCTAATCCCCTCTCTAGAATTTTGGGTAGTTTACACTAACAGGTTGAATAGAGCAGAGGAGTGCCACAGCTTGACTCATGTTGGGCAATTAAACCTGCAACAATAACACTCTTGATCCTCTCTGCCTTCCACCCAGGCAGGGAAAGGAGAGAAAGAATAAAGGGAGAGAGGCTTCCCAGAGTGAAAACTAAACTAGACAGCTTTAATTAAATACTAATGATAAGAAAATATGTACAAATATATATATGTGTTCACGAATGTGCAAAACCCTATTATCTACCTCCACCCCCAGCAACTCCCATGGCATCTCCTGAGCTGTGAGCAGTTCTGAAATGTCCTGGAGCTGCTGGAGAGAGTGGAAGAGCAGACAGGAGCTGAGGGCAGAGTGATAAGGGTCAGGAGTGCACAGGCCTGGGGATTAACAGTGATGGATAGATGGAGTCCTCTCCAGATGCTAGCAATGGAGAGAGGGGGCTTGACCTCCATGATCTCTGACTTTACGCTGAGCTTATGTAGATATATGAAACAGAATATTTTGGTCAATTTTGCTGTCTGTCTAGTCCATTCCTCCCTATGGGAGGGCTGCAGATGTGACTCTTCTGCTCCTTTAGCATCTGAGGCTGCAGAGCAAAATGTCCTTGATGTCTCAGGAATAACATAAACATTCCAGTGTTATCAGTCCATTAGCTGGAAAACTTGCTGTTAGCTAAAAGAGACCTCACTGAAGGAAAAAAAAAAATCCATAAAAAGAAAATTAGCTTCATCCTGGCTCAAACCAGGACATGGTGAGGATGTGGAATGGGAAGGATATGTAACAGGACTCTAAGTATATCCATAGGTAGTGATGGGTATGGAAAATAGATCTTTTCTGATTATAAGAAGAATATTACAGAACAGCCTTTCTGTGGAAACTCTTATTAATTCCCAGATGTTATGACAGCTCCTAATAAGCTGGTTTTGTGTCAAAAGAGATGACTGATATCAGTGTTGCAGGATTGTCCTTTCCAAGCCCACTTCTGTAGAAACAGCTGCCCATTCCTGGCAGCTCTAACGATCCTCTGCTTTACATCTATAAAGACAGTGCATATGTAATGGAAAGCCAACTCCAAGCAAGTGTAAAATTTGTTGTTGTTTTTAACAGAATTTTTGGGTTTACAAATAACTACTGTGAAGGAGGCACGATATCTCTGAACTCTTAGATGATCACATTATCTAGTCTATGTCTTTTCCCATTTAATTCCATTTTAAAATTATCTTTCTTCTTGCCACTGCCTGGAATCAGATTGGAAGCACCTTGGGACAGAATTTTTATTTTTATTTTTAATGCATTATTCATATTACCTATACTTGAAGAATTCAGAATATTATTGAAGTCCATAAAATAATAAAATGGACAAGGAAATACCATAAAAGCAGTCTCTCCAGTGAGATCTCTGGCACTTCCATTGCTGTTTATGTCCAGAAATACCATGAGAAGAGCATCTCTCATTTTATCAGCATTTCCTGTTTAAGTGCTAGCTCAAGCAACTAGTGAAAAACATTATATGCAAATATTTTCAAAACCTTGACCAAAAAAACAGACTTAAGCATGTTCTAGATTTGGGTAAATGTTCAGAGGCTTCTTATCCTATCTTAGTAAAACCACTTCACAAATAGGGATTCTTTACAGTAGACTGAATTTCTGATAATAAAGGGTCTTTGTAATGTCAAAAGCTTTAAAATAAAAAAATAGCTCATGGTAGTTTCTTGCAATTTCTGTACTATACTTTAAAGCCCCTTAGAGCCTTTGGCTCCGAGCTCTAAGTAAGAAATTCTGCTTGCTATGGCCATTAAAACCGTAAGTTCTATTAAAGTAGCAGCATTAAAACATAAAGCTCAACAGGTCGTCTGGCACCTTTTATCCAAACACCGCATCATGGGCTGTTAAAAGGAATGAGTTTCTGACCATGCATGGTCTTCCTAAGATACCAAAGAACACCCTGAGAAGTAGTGGAGCTTATCTTCTGCAGCTTTTAGTGTCTGGTAGGAAGATACACCACTCTTCCCTTCTATTTATTTCTTAAGAATTACAGGGGATAAAATTTATTTTTTATTTCAGAAGTAATATGTTGCTGAATACTTCCAGCAGTGTATGCAACTCCAGCAGCTCTGTAATTAAAATAAAGACATGCAATTCCAGAGTACTCCTAAGTCTAACTCAGGTCTGATATTTGAAATCACACCTTCAAAGCATATACAATAGCTCCATGTATAAGGTGGATTTTTGCAGTCTAAATATATCCCCTTACTTTGTACACAGGCCATGTCATAGAGCACTTTGCTCTGTATGGTTATTTGATCACCAGCTAGAATGCTGGTTTTGCATCCAAACCTCTCATTTCCTCACAGATCCCTCCATCTGAGTAATGAGTTGACATGGAGAAAGTTTCAGCACTATGGTGGGACTGTACAAATTGTTGCTGCTTTTCTTGGTGATTGGAAGATAGCAATAAAGAAGGAAAAGAAATTAGACCAGACAGCTAAAGGCACATAGAAGAAATAGCAGTGAACATAGAATCATAGAATTGTCAAGGTTGGAAAAGAACTTCAAGATCATCAAGTCCAACTGTCTGCCTTACAAGCCCTAACCAATAAACCATCTCCTGAAACACCTTGTCTACCTGTTTTTTGAACACATGCAGGGATGGTGCCTCCCCCACCTTCCTGGGCAGCCTGTTCCAATACCTCACCACTCTTTCTGAGAAGAAATTCTTCCTAATATCCAATCTGAACCTTCCCTGGTGCAGCTTGACCCCATGTCCTCTTGTCCTATAACTAGTCACTAGGGAGAAGATGCCAACACCTGCCTCACCACAACCTCCTCTCAGGTCGTTGTAGAGGGCAATGAGGTCTCCCCTCAGCATCCTCTTCTCCAGGCTGAACAGCCCCAGCTCCCTCAGCCTCTCCTCATAAGGCTGATTCTCCAGACCCCTAATCAGCCTAGCTGTCCTTGTCTGCACTGTCTCCAGCACCTCAATGTCCTTCCTGTACTGCAGTGTCCAAAACTGCACACAGTGCTCAAGGTGTGGCTTCACCAAGGCTGAGTAGAGGGGCAGGATCACCTCCCCGGTCCTGCTGGTCACACTATTCCTGATGCAGGCCAGGATGGTGTTGGCCTTCTTGGCCACTGTTTCCTGTATATTGCATAATTAGGAGCACAAACTGCAGTTTTACTGGTAGCTTTCTAAAATGTGTGCTTTTGCAGTAGATGCTACTCAGACTGCCTTGGTGAGTCAGCTACATTTCTGTATGTCTTAGCTAGCCGTGTTTTAGATACTTTTAGCCTTCTTTAAACAGGATAGTATTTCTGTGCTTAGATGCACTCAGCACAGAAAGCTGATGAAGTTTGTATTTAAAATTATGTCTACAAAGTCCTTTAACTTGCCTACAAAAGATATATTCAACTAAGATTAAACATTAAATGGTTAGCATTCTCTCTTATTGGACATAATCAGAGAAAGTAGATAGGACTGTTGTCAGAAAGTAGGATTATTCTGTGTTTTATATCTGCTAACAATGCAGATCAGCTACATGCTTTTAAAAGATAAGAAGGGGAAGTGATACAGAAGGAGCTGTCACACTCTTGTGCAACTACAATCAATATAATTATTAAGAATAAGAAAGTCTTCCCTTTACGTGATACTTCAGGTGCCTGTCCTTAGCAGACTGTATGAATGCTTCTAAGATATAGTCACAACTTAGAGTGAAGGACTGCAACTTATATAGTAAGGTTAGAGGAAATACATATGTGTAAATATGCATGTGAGTGTCTGTGTGTTCTTACCTAACTGTTGCAAACATGCGAGTCCTTTAATTTTACTACTTTTCCTGCATTAGCAGAGAAATAATACAACTAATCTCAGATAACTTCTGTGACTTTCTGGTCAGTCAGTAAAATAAATTATATGTTGGTGTTTTCAGCTGTATGTGTACACACATCTAAGCACATATATACAGAATTTCACAAAGCTATACACACAGGTTCTCACATGGCTGGTTTTTCATTATGGAATATCCAATATTATACTAAATTATTGAAGAACACCCTGTTGTATTTATTACAGAGGTCACTTATATTACTGCCAATTGTCAAATTTCAGCTTCCTGTTGTTGGTTTTCATGCATGAGAAACACACAGCTGCTGGACTGCTGCCAGAAATTCATCAATTTCTCTAAGCAGCTTCAACCTCAGGATATGTAAGAGTAGTGGATAAATTGGTAGATCAATGCCTTGTCCATCCTGCTGTGCCAGCCGCTATTGAGAAATTAATATGAGGATCACTATAAATAAAATAGAAAAAATTATATGGCTTACAGTGTAAAATATTGAGGCTGGACACAATGTGTTCAATGAATCTAAAAACAAAAGGTAATAAAATTAAACCCTTAAAAAGAGCTGTCTTTAATAACACCTTAAATAACCATGGAGATTTACCAGAACTGACCACAACATTAGATATTGCTGGAAACATTCTTTTTAGCCATGGTCTAGTTTATCAGAAGGAGACAGTGAATTTGTATACTACTATGTGTTCAGTAGCATAATTCTTGGAGAGTAGATGACTGATGCATTTAATAACGGTATACAGATTTTGGACCTAGCATGGATGGATTTCAATCAGTGCTGAGCATCTAGAACAAACTCCACAAAAAAAAAAGGAACTGGAATTTTACTGGAGAGAGCAGTTCACACCCCTTGCCTGGTGGGGGGGTGAAATGGGAGCACTTCAGTTCTAGTGGAAGTTACTGGGAACTAAAGGGGTCTTGCATTTAAGCCTCAAATCCCTACAGGTACTTTAATGAATATCTCCCACTGGATCAAGCTGAGCTGTTACATAACCAAAAGAGTTTTGGTCCCAGTTCTCCCCAAATATGGCCTTATATTCAGATTTGAATGCAATTGCTGCTGCTGGGAGTTATTATCTAAGCTTTATACACCAGATCTTCTTCCTCCTTACATAATATAATCTCCTCACAACAAAACTCGTCATGTATAACACTCCTTAACAGCATGAAGCAAAGGTCTATGACTCAGGTAAATCCCATCTAATTTGGGTTCTTAACAGGGGTGACTAATATTAAATGTTATTTATTTTCAGATGGATAACACACAGGATTTTATTTTGAAATTACTAGAGATTTGGATAGAGAGATTCAAATCTTGGGTGATTTGAATCTCCCATTGGAGCTGGCTGTGTCATCTGAGTAGTTAGGGTGCACATGACAATCCCATGCATATAGGCACCCAGTCAGATGAGACATATGTGACCTATAAGGGGCTGCCCCGTAAGAAGCACCTCCAAGATCAGGTGATGCTGCTAGTGTCTTGTTCTTGTAAGTTTCCTCACCAATCACAGGTATTTAGTTTCCCTAGAGCACAGACCAATCCTTTTCCTGAGTTACAAGAATAGTAACTAAATAGTAAATGAAACTTCACTAAAAGGCCTGAAGAAGTTCAGGGGTTTAAACTCCACTTTACTCAGAGTTTCAGAACTGTATTGTCCGCAGTTGTGTTCCCATAAGGAAACGAATCTCTGGCCAATTTTGCTGTCTGTCTAATTCAGCCTCCTACAGGGAGGTCATAGATCTCCCCATAGTGTCTGAGCCAGTAGAGTAAAGGTGCAACCTTGAAGACCCAGCAGTTAGAAAAACATTCCACCGTTACCAGTCTTAATTGGAGCACTCTGGTGCTAGTTAAAAGAAAGCTTAGAAGATAAAAAAAAAAATCATTAAAAGGAAAATTGGCTTAATCCTGGCTCAAACCAGGACACTATTAATAGATGATTCTCCTGTGAGTGCCTGTAGCTGCACAATTGCAATGCCAAAAAAGATATTTCACTGCCTCTTCGACTTGCATGGGATAGAAATAAAAGGCTGAAAGATCAGGACTCTTAAAGGACAGGTTAATGTCAGGAAGAAGTAAATAGGGCCTCCTCACAGATTCCTGTCTCAACCACAGAAAAGAATGCCTAAGAATTACACCAGGACTCAGTTACAGTGAACATTCAAAATAATAAACAAAGATTAAGAAAACAATATTCTTATTCCACTCAGAAGACCAAAGAAGAGGAGGGAAATAATGAACAAGCCTTATTTAGAGAAAGACAGAAGTGTCACCTCCCATCCATAGGGTGAATGGAAGCAACATTAGGAGGACCATTAATATTTTGAAAGAAATCCTTACCAGGGAGTAATATTGAAATACACCTTCAGCTACACAGCAGTGAAGAGGTCTGTTAGCCCTACATTGAAAACTGAGAAATTCCAAAGCAAACAAAGAAGTGTTTTATCTCTAATGCTGATTAATGAAGTTCATAATGCATGTGTAAGAGTGCAAGTGTAAATGTATTGATATGTATATTTGCTTTTCATTTATTTGGAGGAGAGGTTGAAGTAGGGACAATATAGAGTAATTCCAATTGTATTTTTAACTAACTGCAGCAGAATAGCAAAGAGTGTGTGGAGCAAGAAAGAATGTAGAGTATGACAAGTAAGTAAGTGCCTATTTAAAATAAAAGATAAGTCTCACTGTTTATAATGTATGATCTTATAAAAGGGTCATGCAGCATCTTTATAGGAACTAAGAATTTATGCATGAAATATGAGCTGCATATATTTTCATATAAATTCTGGGGTATATTGTCATGATATAACCATTATTTTCAAAGATAACCCTGCAAATAGATATGCTTATTAAACTAAGCATCATGGATTTAAAACAAAAAATCAAACTAAACCAAAAACCCCAAAAAGAATTTTTACATTTTTTCTTCAATCATAGTGTATCACACTTACTATAACAATATACTTTTATTTTATTTTTAATTTAGTGTGAGTTATTCTCTTGTCATCATTCTTCTTGGATACAATTTCTAGTGGAAATTTTGGGATTTTGGCAAAACCACTTCTCCTCGTTACAGTAATATGAATATAATGGCTAAGTACATTATATTATCTGATACATTTCATAGAACCACAAAATGGTTTGGGTTGGAAAGGAACTAAAAGATCATCTAGTTTCAAAGTCTCTCCCTCTAGACCAGATTGCTCCAAGTCTCATCCATCCTGGCCTTGAACACTTCCCGGGGTGGAGCATCCAGAGCTTCTTTGGATAACCTGCTCCTGTGTCTCACGACTTTTATTGCGATTTCTTTCTTTTCCTAAAATCTAATCTATATGTCCCCTCTTTCAGTTTGAAACACCATTAACCCTTATCCTATCACTGCATGTCCCTGTAAAAAGTCCCTCTTAACCTTTCCTGCAGGCCCTCTTCAGATACAGGAAGGCTGCTATAAGATCTCCCTCACACACACTCAAATGACAGTTCCAGCACTCCCCCACAAGCAGACTCTAGCATGTTACACTTCCCACTAGAACAGGTTGCTCAAAGCCCTATCCAAGCTTCCCTTGAACAGTTGAAAGGAGGGGTCAACCTGTTCCAGTGTCTCACCGCCCTCACACTAAAAAAATTATTCCTAATATCTAATCTGAATGTACCCTCTTTCAGCTTGAAACCATTCCCCCCTCCACTACATGTCTGTGTAAGAAGAATCACTCCAAGTTTTCCTTTAGGTCCCCTTCGGGTGCTGAAAAGAAGCTATACAGTCTACCCGGAACTATCTCTTCTCTAAGCTGAACAACCTTGTTTGTCCACACAAAGTCCTTTTAGAAAAAAAGTGGAGCTATTACTCCCATTTTACATGTGGGACAGCTAGGGGAGAGAGCCCCAATCATACACATGCGGGTGCTTCTAAATCTGAAGAGACACAGCTCCATTTTTGTGAACTGCACTTTACTGCTTGGATCACAAACACATAGTGAAGGGCTGCTTGCTTACTTGTTTGTAGGTTCCTATTCTGAGTTACTGACAGGAGACCTATCTTGCATCTTTTCCGTACAAGCGAGCAGCATGAATAGCACAGGTAAAAAGCATTTTTCCAGGCAAAAGAAGACAGGCCTTCATCATTCATCAACATTCATAGCAGCAGTCAACACAGTTTTACCAAGGGGAAGACATGTTTGACCAACCTTATAGCCTTCTATGATGATGTAACTAGGTGGATAGATGATGAAAGTGCAGTAGATGTGGTTTATCTTGATTTCAGTAAAGCATTTGACACGGCCTGCCACAGCATCCTCATAGCTAAACTGAGGAAGTGTGGTCTGGATGACTGGATGATTGGGTAGTGAGGTAGATTTTGAACTGGTTGAAAGGAAGAAGTCAGAGAGTTGTGGTCAATGGGACAGAATCTAGTTGGAGTTCTGTGACTACTGGAGCTCCTCAGGGGTCGATATTGGGACTATTATTATTCAATATTTTCATCAATGACCTGAGGGAACAGAATGTACCCTCAACAAGTTTACTGGTGATATAGAACTGGGAGGAGTGGCTGACACACTAGAAAGCTGTGCTGCCATTCAGAGAGATCTGGACAAGCTGGTGAGTTAGGCAGGGAGAAACTGTATGAAATACAAGGGCAAGTGTAGGGTCTTGCATCTGGGAAAGAAAAACCCAATGTACCCATATAGGCTAGGGACTGACCTGTTGGAGAGCAGTCTAGGGGAAGGGGACCTGGGGGTCCTGGTGGGCAGAAGGATGACCACAAGCCAGCAATGTGCCCTTGGCCAATGGCATCCTGGGGTGTGTTAGCAAGGGTGTGGTTAGTAGGTCAAGGGAGGCTCTCCTCCCCCTCTGTTCTGCCTTGGTGAGGCTGCATCTGGAACATTGTGTCCAGTTCTGGGCACCTCAGTTCAAGAAGGACAGGGAACTGCTTGAAAAAGCCCAGCACAGAGCCACAAAGATGATTCAGGGAGTGGAACATCTCCCTTATGAAGAAAGGCTGAGGGAGCTGGGTCTCTTTAGCTTGGAGAAGAGTCTGAGGGGTGATCTCATTAACGTTTATAAATATGTAAGGCTGAGTGTCAGGAGGCCAGAGCCACGTTCTTCTCAGTGATGTCCAGTGACAAGGGGCACTGGGTGCAAACTGGAGCATAAGTGGTTCCACATAAACGTAAGGAAAAACTTCTTTACTCTGAGAGTGACAGAGCACTGGGAACAGGCTGCCCAGAGAGGTTGTAGAGTCTCCTTCTCTGTAGACATTCAAAACCCACCCAGGTGCATTCCTGTGTGATGTACTCGAGGTGAAACTGCTCTGGCAGGGGGGCTAGAATGGATGATCTTTCGAAGTCCCTTCCAACCCCTAAGATTTTGTGATTCTGTGATTTTGTCTCTGGTTTCTTTGTCACAGAATGTTTTTGATGTCTGTTGAGGATCAGAAGATGAACAGAAAAACTCTTGGAAGAAAAAAATTGTTGAACAAAATTGCATATAAATATGCTGCCTCTAGTTCCGGCCTCTACATCGTATATCCCTAGAAGGAAGAAGACTATTCTCAGAAAGTATCATTATGTGCATTCCGTAGGCCACTTGTAAGAAGGATGTTACGATAGTAGACCTTTGATTTGAACCAGCACAGGTAACTCTGTGTAAAAATGGATGAAAAAAATTGAATTGATTGACTTGAAACAGAATGAAGAATAAAAATAAATTCATTTTGGGAGAGCAAGACTAGGAACGTACAGAGATGAAACAATACTATGAAATGTTTTGAGAAAGGCTTTATCTTTTCAAAGAAAATATAAAGAAGTGGAGAGTGCATTTTTTGCTATTTTTATCTGACTGCCATCTCTCATTTTTTTCCATTCTTATGCAAATTGTGTCCACACATGGGAATTAGCCTTCCTATTTTTGAGTTCAGGATACTGGCAGATGTGCCAAGGCCTGTACTTTTCTGCACCATTATACAACACAGCTCCTTGTAGTCGGAGTCTGCAAGGAGAATGAAGTCTTTGTCATGGGATGGGCAAGTCCTCAAGGCCTGCTCTCCTGCCACTGGGGTTGTTCCAGACAGTGAAAAATATTAGTGAGTGAATGCAGACTATGAAGTCTTGTCTGCTTTGCTGTGCACTTTGCTTATTACACCTATAGAAATGTCTCTTCCTACTGGAATCACTACTTAGTACTTTTTTATGTCTATACATAATACCTAGGACTTTCAGATATCTCCCATGTATATATATATATATTGCATAATAAAAATATAATGCAATTGGAAAAATGAGAAAGTGGCATCGAGGGATACTGTCCAGGATAGAGGTCACTGCAGCATTTGCCATTCATATACAAAGAACAAATAGAAGTATTACCATCACAAAACATGACTGTCGACACATAAACAATTAGCAGCTTTGATTGTGCTAAAAAGGATCACTTTTTTATAGAAGCTAACTAAGATAAATGATGGAAAATCAAAGTGAAGTTACTGCTCTCACAGGAATCAAAAAAAGTATGGATGGGCACTGGGAATGTATGTATGATTTTTTATTTTGCATAGTTTAGAGACTATTACCTTATAATCTAATAATGTGTACAGGTCTGTACACATCTGTACATAATTGCAATGTAAAATTACTCTCTTGCCATTACAATTTTAGATTATGATGCAGTCTAAACACAACATAAAGAGCTATAGATTGTTTCTGTACTCATATTATCAGTTCTTCCTACCAGCATCATCTATGGTATTAGGTGGAAATAATGTCATTTTTCTCCTCGAAGAACAGACAGCAATCTGGCTATATGGAGTTATTTTGGAATCAGAACTTCAGTTCATTTTTCTCCAGAAAATATTTTTCAAGATGACATTGCGAAGAGTATCTTCTGTTTTGCAGTTCATGGTCTGGTAAAATTTCTTCCTCTACTAGAGGAATGCTCTTAAGAAGAGCAATCAAAGGATGCCAAAACAACAGGTAAACAGCAACATGAAAGAAAAGGAAATAGAGCAATATTCCTTTCTTAGACTGAAAGTAACAACACCATGTATTTGCAACTTCTAATTTTATCAAAATTTATTTTTTTTCTTGAGAAGAAAGGACAACCCATTGTGTGGCAACCCATGCCAAATGATGAATGATGAATCAATCTTTGTATCACTGAACTATGGAACTAGTATTAAAAGACTGTACCTCATATATTTCCATGAAGTTACTTCAGACTTCATAAAATGATAATTTGTCCCCATATTGGATCATAACACCAAGTCTTTCCTTTTCTTGCAATAAAATATTGTTTAATTAAATATGAACTGCATGTCACTAAAATTTTGGGGGTTTTGTTTGCTTCTGGTTTTGTTTGTTTGTTTGTTTTAATCAACTGGAGTAACACTTTTCCCTTTTCTCAGTGATAAGGGTGCTTTTTTCTCTTGAATAAAAAATTCTGAACTCAGAAATCTGTTCTTTTGGATTTCTTACGTGTTCAGTAATCTCTAATTAGTTCCAAATACCTTGTGTATTCGGCACAGCCAGGAAGAAGAAAAGGCAGCCAGAGTGAGTGATCTGAATTCAAGGTTTCAAAAAAGGTAGAGGGAGCCTTACAGTGGTTCATTGTACAAAATCTCTGTAAATTAACTTTATGACTTGGTTTCTAGGAGTTTCAAACAAACTGTATAGCCTGAGGCATTACTTGGAAGTTCAGGTTCAGTGAGCTGGTACAGATACAAGCTGGCAATTTCTGGCAGTTCATAAGCAACTCTTCAGGAGAAAGATGCCACGCTTTCAGAAAAATATCTGATCCCTCAGAGCTTGATCCCTGTCTCAGCATCAGTGACAGTGAAGTTAAGTAATACATGTTTTCCCAAGTGAAAATGTAGAATTTTTCAGACCCTAAGACAGATTTCTACCTACTATGGACTTTTTATAGGAAATAGATACTTGAGTTTTTGAAAAGTTTCACAGTTTTTCTATGTCTCTCTTACACACATCTCTCTAAACTTGTAACATATGTATCATGATGAACAAAATTAATTATATATCCAGGATGAGGAAGACAAAACAATTAGCATCACAGCAAAGCAGACTGCAGAAATCCAAGATATCCAGTTGTTTTAATATTGGTATTGAGAATCTTCTCAGAGGAAAGGAAGATGTTGCAACAGAGGTGAAAGTATTTTCAGTAAAGAAGTCATCTTCATAACTTTTCTACCAACCACATATTTTAGCTGTTCATGTGTTGTCCCATGAATAAGAGTAGAGAACAAACATCCCTGAAAAGCACAACTGTGACTTCTGAATTAGCATCACTCCATGAAACATGGGATATAGAAGTATGACAAGGCCTGAAATTTCCCAGCCACTTTTAGAAACACTGGAGGGGAAAAAGAAGCTGTCAGAACTCAGGAGGGAAAGCCATGTGTTGTTTCCAAAATGCTTCTGTGGTATTACAAGGTTCCTACTCCAGTCCAAATTACAGGAGTCTGATCTGATGGGTTTATAAAAACTTCACTGTTTGGATACTTCAGCCCTTCACATGACTGAAGTGTAACACTCAGTATTTGCAAGATTTTTGGCTCAATAATAATTAGCTAAGGTTTTAACTGTGGATAGGAAACGTATTGTATACTACAGTGCACAGGTGTCCATAATTCAAAAGGACAGTTATTTTCCAATTACTGCAACTAATCAACTTAAACCATGTGTTCCCACCTCTTTCGTTACTGTTTACTTTTACTTTTATCAGATCTGCCTTTGCTGACAGAAGAGCACATCCAAATTTGGTAGCTGTTGCAGGCAAACAAATACGTCCATTTGCATGATCTTTTTCTTGAACAACTAACTGCAATTTTTGCATAAGGGAACATGTTCTTGTTTGCACTGTCACATAAGAACAATTTAACTTGCCCAGTAGTGGCTGATCATTTTTGCTGGTTAAGCTATTGCCTCATTTTGATTGAAATACTCACAGCTGTTTTTATTATTATATTTTCTGTCTGATGAAAACCTATGGATAACAATGGAAAAAAACCAAGAAATGGCACTTAAATTCCATACAGCTCACAATGCAAAATTTGGATTTATGTTTCCTACATTAATATATGACAGAGATGAATGGAGACTAATACATTGTTGTTTAAAAATCTCATCTGACTCATACTTTCTGCAATACTTCTCACTCATTAAAGCAAAACACCTTGTGGAATACCCTCTCAGTTATTTGACTAGATTTCATTAATTCTGGGTATTGAAGTCAATATAAATTCATTCTCACAAATGAGACCTAGAGCGTCATCCATATGCTCTGCTAATGCAGTCAATGGGGCCTGCAAAGAATTGTTTGTTCTGCAGTAGACAGAAGGCAAGAGAGCATATCATAACTGCAAGCCAATCAATATTATTTGTGCTCAATATTTTGGAGCAGAGATGCTCATCACAAAACATGAAAGCATGATTAAAAAATAATATGAAGGAAACCTAATGAGTTGACACATTATCTCTCCTGTTTTTGAACTTTTCTACTCCCTCCTTTCTTCTTAATTCTTGATTATTTATATTTTTTTCTGAATGTTCTGCCACTTTGGCATTTTTATAGCTTTGTTGTGTTATTTTTTAATTATTATTTGTTTGTTTTGTTTTGTTTGTTCTTGTTTGTTTGTTTGGATTTTTTTCGGTGTGTGTTTTGTTGTGGGTTTTTTTGTTTTGGTTGTTTTGGGTTTTTTTATTACTTGTTTGTTTGTTTCTTGTTTGTACTTTGTTTGGTGGTTTTCTCAGTGATAATATAAGACTCTTTGATTCCATCTCCTCCTTCTCTCCCTCTCCTCCTATCCCAAAGATTAAGTCTAGAGAGATAATTCTTTTGGGAAGACTGTTAAATCTATTGGACAGTACTCTGTGGGTGGATTATCTAGATAAGTTGTGTGGCCTGAAACCCAGAAAATGGTTAAACCCAGACATTACGAAGTCCATGAGAAGAGGATTTTCTTGCAGTTCTAGACAAGCTTATAGGAGACTTTACTGAAGGAAGGAGGGTGATATTACAAAGATCCCAAAATGTGGATATGTGTGTGGCTATATGAAAGTTTAAAGAAGAAAACAGATAGAAAATTTGCTACACTCAACATTAGATAAAGTGTTATTTTTTTTCCCTTTATTTTCCCCATAACATTTATACCTGCAGCCAGAATGTGTAAGTAGATTATTTCCTTCAAAAGCAAAAAATCTACTTTTGCAAACTTAGAGGAATGTAAGGCTCCAGCTCACTTTCAACAATTTTCCATTATTGCTATCACCAGTACTGTGCAAAGAAGGAGAAAAATGGAAACCAAAAGATGTCTTATAAGGGCAACCCTGACCACAAGTCTATTCAGTGAGAAAAGAAAGAAGCGGCAAAGGCTGGAACTCATATGTATGACACAGTGTTTTACAGACCTCTAATAGCCATGTAAATTCTGCAGAAGATACCCCATGGAAATGCCTAGAGGGCATTGGAGATTGGTTAGCAGACGCTGGTGGCCCTCCTTGCATAGGTGGAGTTCAATGAGGTTAAAGAGGCTAATCTCAACTGAGCCAGCAGATTTGGCATTACTGAAATCAGCGCTGCTGAAGCTGTTCCAAAGGCAGGTGAAGTTCAGCTTCAGTACAAGCATTTCAGAGCTTTCACAACTAGTTAAAATACAAGCCTGGTGATATTACCACTATCATATCACTTCTGAAATCCAGCAGAAGGTTGTTAATATTTATATGGTTAATATACATCAAACAGGATTCCTTTAATTTTTTGAATTGAAAAATTCTCCACAGTGTTGACACTTCTTCACTGAACTCTCAGGATTGTTTGGTTTCAGAGACTGCAGGGCCCAAGACACATTTTGTTTTAAATAATCCTTCATAAAAAATTCAGCTTTCAGTCTAATATGATTGAAACTCAGCTTGAGTGTGTTTTATAATGCATTGAACTGGAAAGAGTATGGATGTTGAATTATTCAAAAAACATGATAGGGAAAATAGTGATATATATGTGTGCATACAGGGAGGGGTGATCAAAGAAATCAGGGTGACTTGATATGTCTTGTTATCTCATTTTATTTACTTTTCAGAACTCATCCAAATATTAGAGGGGAAAAAATCAATATCCATTTTCACCTCTGTCACGTTCCACACTTCAATTATTAATGAATGTCAAATTTGACCACATTTCTTCATACCACCTGCTCTGCAATAATATTTCTGAGCCTATATTAAAAATGTAAAATTGTCTTTGAATTTCCAAATGTGATTCTCTGGTGGCTAGTTCAGCTTGTTTTATTAATAAGTGAGTTCTGATGAGTAACACTAATTTAATACTCCTGCATGTAAGATTAAACCATAAATTATTCCTACTGAAAGTGATGAGATTTGACTGCTGTGTCATTGTTAGGCAATAACCCTCTATATTAACCCCTAAGCATACTGAGAAAAAGAGATTTTTTACATAAATGAAAATGTTAATATTCTCTGTTTACTTAAGGAAACTTCTGTATGTTTTTATTTGCACTAATACTTTCAACTCTACCTTTTTGTTTGAGATTATGACAAATTAACAGCTATCACACAATGAATTACATACATATACTACAAAAACACACAATTCATACATGTACACAAAGAAGATACACAAGAAGAAATATAAAATTAGAAAGCTCTCATTGGAAAGGGATCTAATCTTTCCAAATGAGCTTTGACTTGATTTTTCCTCACATTAGAAAACTTCCTGGTAGCAGTTATTACTGCTCCTAGAGTTAAATAATACTCTTAGTTTCCATGTAGTGTTAAGAGCTGGAAAAATAATTTGAGTTCTGACAGAACCGAGATTTTAATCAATTGCTTTTCCTGCTTATTTTTTTCTTCCTATTTTTGGTTGATACATTAATAATCAAATAGTTTTCAACATAAGGAAAAAATTATTCCGTATCCTGGCTAACTAGAAGGAGATTAGGATATTCCTTTCAAAGTGTGGTTTTAGGGTATATATTGCATTTAAAACCTTCAAGACTGAGCTGATGTTTAATGAATGCAATTCATGGAACATTCAATAACCTTCCTATTTGAAGAGTAATCTCCAGAAAACGTAACTTTGAAATTTCCAGAACATAAGACCAGAAGTTATTGTCCATTAGGCAGGTAGAAGATTTAATTACACTATTGTATTTGTTTGTAATTTCTAAACAGGGCATGAGGCACACATACAGTCAAATACACATGGATGAACTTCCTCTTTATGACTGATGTTCAACAATATACTGAATTATATTTTTTTATAATAATTTTATATTTAAAATTACTATAAACATTTAATTTTTTTATATTTCTCTGAATATTAAAAAGAGTGGACTGAACATGAGTTAGTAGCATGCTCTGGCAATAGAGAAGGCCAACAGCATCCTAGAGTTTATGAGCAGAAGCCAGGCTGATAGGTTGAGAGGGGTGGCTATTTCCCTCTACATAGTGTTCATTAGGCCACATCTAGATGCTGTGCCCAGTTTGGGCCTTCCTGTACGGGAAAGAAACTGGTGAACTTGGTGATGGAGTGAGTTGTGTGGAGGGAAAAGAAGATGGACATGGGCTGTAGAATAGGCCATGCCAGGAGATGCTGTGGGACCAGGATTTGTTCAGCCTGGAGACAAGGTGGCTTCAGAGGTGATTACTGTTAGCAGCTCTGAGGAGGAGACCAAGAAGATGCAGCTAGGTACCTCAGTGCTGTTAATAGCAGGAGGACAAGAGACAACAGACATAAACTGAAAAAAGAGAGATTTAGGTAGTGTATCAGGAGAATGTTTTTTCCATTAAGAACAGTCCAGCAGTGGACCAGAAGTCCAGAGAGGTCATACCATATCCACCCCCAAGGTCTTTACATTTGATCTGGATAAAACTCTGAATGGCCTGGTCATATAATGAGATTGAACCTAACCTACCTCCTGTCCCTTCCAACCTAAATTATCCTATTGTTCTCTGAAATACACTGAATGAGGGAAAGCAAGAGATACCTGGAGATTAAAGAACCCTTTGCTCTTTGCCATCCTGTGAATTTATTTGGAAGTGCAGTCAAACATGAAATGGTGGTACCTTTTTACCACAACTTCTTGCCACCTAAGCTATAGCAACACAGAAACAGTCAGTCAACCGGAACACAAGGAAAAACTTTTTTCTGTGAGTGTAACAGAGCCCTGGAACAAGCTGCTCACAGAGGCTGTGGATTCTCCTTCTCTGGAGACACTCAAAACACATCTAGATTTGTTTCTGTGTGATCTACTGTAGATGATCCTATTCTAGCACTGGAGGTGGACTAGATAATCTTCAGAGGCCCCTTCCAACCCCTGCCATTTTGTGATTTGGTGATTCTGTGATAATTAACATGACATAACTAATAACTGACAGGTTTTTCTTAAGATTTTATGATTAATTGAATTGGTCAGAAAGTTGGACTAGGTAAGTGTTCTAAGTCCCTTCCCTTCCCTT
Source organism: Apus apus (assembly GCF_020740795.1). Classification (NCBI taxonomy): domain Eukaryota; kingdom Metazoa; phylum Chordata; class Aves; order Apodiformes; family Apodidae; genus Apus; species Apus apus. The sequence continues at coordinate 42,138,049 of NC_067312.1, read as the reverse complement.
CCCTTCCACTTCATTTAGGTTCAGTCATCCATCAATGTCACTCATAGGTCAACGCCTGTCAGGGACATAAATGCACTTCACAAATGAGTAGATTCTGCACTAGCTTCAGTTTAAATTTGATTTAGGCCTCATGTGGGCTGCATAGTAAGTGGCTTGTTGTGAAATGAGAAAATACGGATGATGTTAGCAGGTGTCAAGTCAGAAAACACTGCCACTGCTCTGATATAAGGACTATGTGCAGCTTGTGATAGGACCACATTAAAAAAACCCAAACCCTGGGAGCTTAGTAACAAGTAGGGTGCACAAATCTTTGCATTACAGAGACCTTGTATAATCTTTCCTAGCTGTCACTTTTCCCAGTCTGCTACGATTGCTTGTATTTTATCTGGTTTAGTTTGCACCATCCAGCTCCCAATATACTATACTTCAATATTCTTGACATGTGAAAGGAAATGTGTGTGCATTTCCTCTATTAAGAAGAGTGACCTGACAAACATGCCTTCATATCTCTTAGCAGCATGTCAAAAATAAGCTCACTGAAATAGCAGTGCATGCATTCTGTCATATTAATGAAATCCCCAATAGTCTCAGTCTTCATCTTTGCTTGTACACACCACAGAATTGCAGACCTGTACCTTTGAAGGAACAGAAATCAACAGAAAATTAATATGTGATTACTCTGGAGGATCTGCATCACAGTTGCTACTTCAAAATGAGAGTAGTATTTAGATTTCTTGAGTCAGCTTGAAATGAGCTTGCACAAGTGTTGCTAGCAGACTTGCTGTGACAGCATGGCCCTCTGCACTCATCCAAGTGTTTGTCTTCCCCAGCAATACTTGCCTGCCTTCCTGGCTTCACTGCTGCTGTGATTGTAGGGCTAATACTGTTTGAAAAAAATAATGCATATGTTAACCCTGTACCACACAGGACAATAAAAGTTGAAACACTTTTGTGTTACTTGATGGTAACTACAGGAAAGACTCTAAAGACTCTAAAGACTGACCAATCTTAATGAGAGGGCGGAGTGATGTGATGGCACCTCTGACCTATCCTTATGTTAGGGTTTGGAAAGTTTACCAAAACCTGTTTTTTGTCTACAAAGTTTATGATAGGACCTACAGAAGGGGAAAAAAGAGAAAGGTAGGAGTCAGTGGACAGCTCAGGAGTTAAGGTAATGAGTAAAGGATTTCAGACAGTAGAGCTATGGGCAGAAAGGTGTTACTTGGTACTCTTGAAGCAGTGTACAGGATAAACTAGCCCCAACTATGCAATTTGAAGTGATTTTCTCTCTCTCTGTCTGAAGTTGCATGAAAGTTTGACAGAAATTTTACTGTATTTTGATAACATAAATTATTCAGTCACTTTTTATGGTAGTTGTATTTTTAAAGAAGTGTAAGAATTTTGCAAGACATTACACTGACTTTGCAATAGGATTTAGATTCATTCAAGGAGAGAAAGTCTTTCCACCAGATGCCAGCAGACAATGTCATTGCTAAAGCTCTCATTTTGCTTTGCTACAGCAGCATTGCTGCCAGGAAAGTGAGACCATGCACTACAAATTGGAGCAGAGAAGCAGAAAATAATTTATCCTTGATTTCTCCTTGACTACCATTGAGTCTATGGTTCCATCTTAACTGTATGGTACCTCAGTTGGTCAAATAAAACTACTTATTAATCTGTGCTGAATGACAGATTGGTTTAAAAATGATGTCTCTGGGCTGGAGAGTGATCACACAATGAAAGGGTCAGCATGAGATGGAAGTAAGTAATTTGGGCAGAGAGGGAAACAGATGTTTTAAGACATATTCTATTTAACTTAAAAAAAATAACAACTCTTGCCTGAGTTTACTTCTCAGTGAGGAAATTAAAACTGTAGATTATGCCCAGCTGGAAAGAAAAACTGAAAAAGGCTTGCAAGAAAAAGACCTATTTGGAGTAGTGAATAGCCTTCATCTGTAGAACTCAATGGCCTGGTTAATACTTAAGTGATAAAGCAGGCAGAGCAGAAATGTGACTGGGTCTTTGATATTTAGGCAAGTGCTTCAACTAATGGGCTTTTTCTTACTCAAGAGTATTGGTTTCCCTTGAGCTTTAATCTAGATCTGTGAAATTTGTTTTCTGGTCAGAACTGCTATGTTAAGACTAATTTTTTTCCATTTCAGTGAGTCAGCAATTTCCTAACACAACCTTCTTGTCTTGGCTCAAATCTCAAATCTGTCCTGATTGCCAAAGCAGAGGCAACTCACACTTTGCATTGAATAGATGACGATAACACTGACAAACTGAACAGCAAACAGTTCATTCCTGGCATTGGAAGTCAATTCTTAATACACTGGTTCGGTTTTGCTCATTTTATGAAAATAGACAAATGATTCATTTGGGAAAGAGAGTTGTTGCCGATATTCCAAGGCCTCAAAGTTTGAAAGCACTCAAAAGCTGCCTGGTAAGCCTGAGTTTAAATTTAAAATTCTGGGAAAACCTTTTACCAGTTGTTTCTGTTTTTTATTTTGAAGACTATTGTCTTTGTGTTTTCATGTTTGTTTAAAGTTCATAATGCTGCCAAAGGAACAAGTTTTGCTCCTTCATGTCATACATTACTTACTTCTGTTCTCATGCCTTTCCCTCATCTGTGTGAGCACAAATATTGCTGTAATCTTTAGGTAAATTGTTTTAGAGTATTGATTCATATTAAAACTATAATTTTATTTTATCTTCTGTGTTAGTTTTAAACTGGAAGAGTCTCCCAAGGCACAATCTGATTGATGAGTATGAACAGTGTTCCACAGTCTGATGCTTCTCTGTGGGTCCTCCATTCTTCTGTCTTCATTTTCTTCACTAGTACAAAAGCCATCAGAATTGTTTGCTTTTGGGGTGATGCCATGTCTCGCAGTTTCTAGGCCGATAGTCATTACGGTTGGCTGAAATATCTACATTTAGAAAAAAAAAACATCTAAAACTGGAAATGACCAAAACAGTTCATATAGCAAAAACTAATACAGTGTTTAAAAGACCTGTAGATGTAGTTCTTAGTAATCTGACTTAGAATTCAATTTGGTAGACTTAGGTATTAATTGGACTTGATGATCTTAAAGAACAATTCTGGGATTCTGTGACAGTGACATAAGTAAAATTTAAAGCAGGAATGATTATGGTTCAGATCTCATTAAAATTTAATATCAATTTGTGTTTGCACATCGTTGTAGGAAAGAAAAAACAGTCTCGAAACATTCAGTTGCCTTATCACCAGAAGATCTATGGCTGTGCCTTCAAAGTATCTTTGGCTTTTGTTTGTCTGAGAGGCAATAGATGAGGACTTTACATTCCTAAAGTCCCAGTTTCTTTGACCTTGCTGGAACTGTGGAAGGCAGTTGCACATAAGTTGAAGTGATAATTAAGTTACTAATCTATTTATTCCTACATAATGTAAGTATGAAGTTCAGCTTCATCAGAACAATGAAAGCATAAAGCCACTTCATTTGAGTTTTGATATAGATGCACAATGGTCATGCAGTGCAAGATGAAAACTAAAAATGAACCTGCAGATGGGGCAGTCTATATTTCCATAGGGGTGTGTGAAGTATGCTTCCTGACCATAACCAAACTTAGCTAGTATCATAATGAGAAGAGCTGAAGTTGTGTTTCCATACCTCTGAAAGTAGTTTGAATGTGGTTTGACTTTTATAACAGATGAGTTGAGGATTGCTTCTGTCTTTAGTTGTGAGAGTATGATTCTCCTTTACACAAAAGGTCCGTCTTATTGATCTGACAGTGAGCAAAGTGGGCTTTATATGCTTTATGCCCACTAAAAAGCCATTGTATTTTTATGACATTGGATGGATTGTGGTCAGTATTCCTTGAGCTTTAAAAATGAGACTGTATCTTGAAAATTGTTAACTACCCAAAATCTTACAATAGCTTTGAATTACCTTTGTACCATACATGGTACAATAGAATTTTGACATTTCTGGTGTTACAGAAATTGTGATTGTCATTATAGGCCCTCACCTAAAAGGCTGACTTTAGGTTATATTACATTATTGTATAACTCTGCAAAATTGCCTTTCTCTTGTCTCACAGATACGATGGTGTTAGGGATGTTACTTATGCGAGAAAAAGAAAAATAATTTCATCCTGTTTGGAACCTAATTAACTAAAATACCTCTTTTTCACATGTAAATGTTCTAACCTGTGCAAGAGCATCTTAAATTGATTACATGCATCAATTTGCATAAGTTTACATGTTCCATTCCTATTGCTTGATTGTAAGTAGATTTATTTTTATACCTTACTCTGTGCCACAACTTCTGAAAACCCAGCCTTGGAAACAAATTTATTTCAGAGGACAGGAGGACATTAAAATATTTCATTTGTATTTAAGTGTTTGAAATACATCTCTGCTCTGAGACACACAGTTAAGTGTGCCAGATAAATCCCTCTGGATAGATGCCTTCTGCTTAAAATTATGGGGAACTTATCTTTACTTCATTCCTATTTTTGGACTTCCTCTGTGTTATTTATTTTGAGAGACAAGAAGTGTTTGTACTGAAAATCCCCTCTATCTTGTGTGTTTGATTACCTGCTTCTTGATTTTTGCTGGTGGTTTTATCCACTATTGGCTGTCTCTAAAGTGCACTTTGTGTAACAGATGAATCACCGTCATAGTTCCATTACACAGCGAAATAGTCAGTCCACACGTTTATTACACAAAATCACAGCCTCATACCTATACAGTAAATATGAAAACACTTCAGACTTGTCACCTGGTAAGGCTCTATTCCCATAAAAGTTCAGCTGATAAAAGTAACGTATGTTCAGTTATTGCTTGGTAAAGATCTAGTTTTGAATGGTTTTCCACATCCAGGGGACTTTGTGGAGATATACGGGGAGCACTCAGAACATTGAAATAATGAAAAGTGATAATGAAATAATCACATTAAAAGTGATAAAGAAATAATTCCCATAATGGAAAGTGATAGAAACTGTACAATTCAGCACTGCTTTGCACTTAGTTAACACAAGTGAATCATTCATTTCTTACTCCAATAAGAGGGAGCAAAGAGGTGCCTGTTTCTGTTATAGAAAGAAGAAGAAATTGAGAAAAGAGAAGAGCTGAGGTAAAATGAAGGAAAGACCTTTGGAGAGGCAAACTGCCTACTTAGCTTGTACCTACGGAAAGTCCTGAAAGGTATGCTGTAACTGTAATTCAAAAAGGCAAAAATCAAAAGGTCTGCTGCCAGATTTCCTATGGTGAAGTTTTATGTTCATAGGAGGTTTCAAATCCTGTTGAAATGAATGTCTCCCTTGCTTCCAGAGCAGCTGGATCAGGGTCTGCTTTGCAGGGTTATATAAACAATTCACAAAATGTGAACATGCACAAACCGAATGGAGAACATAATGGGAATCCTGACCAAAATCCCAGATAATACAAAACCATGTAATGCTGAGACATCCGAAGAAACTCTGTTAGGAGTTCCCCTTCTTTCCCTCAATGTATGTCAGTGGCTGCACCTTATTATAAGATTGCAATAAACTGAACTTGGATTAAGAAGTTTTCCATGTCAACCCCTTAGGGCAACCGATTATAGGTTTGACCTTTTGAGATTCTGTGTATTTCCCACTTAATCAGTACTAGAATAAGTTACTGCTAAGTAGGGTCTATGGGAACCCCACGGGAAAAGCAAAGTCATGTAAAAATAATGAGTCTCTTTGCTCCTCCTCCCCTCCTCTCATTTTGAGCTCTATTAGGCCATGATAACAGTCTCAATCTAGGCTTCACAAAGCATAATATGACATGTGATGTTTGCATTATATTTCAAAAAAGAGGTCTGGAAAGGACATTTTGCAGCCTGGAATGTAAATGAAACCTCATGACATTGTAAAGAAATTCTTCACTTTCCTTCCCAAACCCATTTTTTTTTATACTAAGATTTTTTCGTTGAGCAAAGGCTTTGTGAAGCTTTTAAAATTCAGCACCTGTTATTCTGACAGAGCAGTTGGTTCTTTCTTGCCTGGGCAATAATACAGATTTGGAACCATCTCCATTTAGTCTTGTTACAGTACCACACTTGGTGGTTTAGATGTTATCTCACACAGTAGTCAGTTCAGTCATCAGTTTATTTCTTAATAGTTGAGGCCTATGTGCTTCTTTCCTGCCATGCACTTAGATTTCTTCTTCTCCTCCCCCACCCCAGCCCCCCGTCCTCTTTTCACATCCTTCTTCCGTTAATAACTGTCTGTGAAACTGAACAGCATAATAGATGTAATTAGACCTTCAGTAATAGGACTGAATGAAGCACGCGATGAGGCTCCTTCTTGGGAAGCAATCAGTGCATTAGGTCCCCAAGACTGAAACTGCATTTAACAAGGTTTGGGGTTTAGGGATTGTCGGTCTAGGCTTCTGCTGCTTCCCCAAGAGAAAGCTCTACCCAGAATGCAAATCTTCATTTTCTATTATTACAAAAGGGAGGAAAAGAGTATAAACCACTTTATTACCCACATAATGAAGCAAACTATATCTGTTATTTTTTTCTTCCTTAGCGGTAAATTAACAGTTCACATGTGCTAGTAAGCATAAATATGTATTTCACCTGTGCTGTTAAACTATTTCTTGGGTTTTCCTCATCCGTCCTTGGAAGAAGAAAGTTTGAATTGTGTCAAATCAAAATATACTTTGTCAAACTGGCACTACCATGTTTCCATGCAGATTCAAAGATTTGCCTAATAACAAAGATTGCTCTAATAAAGTTATTAAAGACACATTTCCTTTCAAGAGGAATGTAGATGTGGCAAAGTTTATGTGTGGTCTGTTGATTTCTGTTTCTAACCATGTACATCGGTCCATCGGGTCTCATCCCTACCTAATTGGACCCTCTACCTTCATCTAGTTTGCCTTCTGCAACAGCATATGGTATGTACTCTAGTATATGTTCCTCAGCTGTCAATTTTATCAGCTGATATATGCGGAGTATGGAGAGGAGTTCAGTTCTCATTCAGGGTTGTATCCTCTGCATGACCTAGCACACAGACACAGGGAAAGGGATGAAGTAAGACACATCCAAAAGTTGAGAGGCGTATCTGAGATCACTGCTCACAGAGTGCAAGGAGAGAGGAAGGCTCATAAAACCAGAAGAAACCTAAAGTCCCCTATCATAGTGCACGTATTGAAGGCAAGCAGAGGAGGTCAGCACACTACACTGGTCTTCACCGGAAGCCCATTGCATGTTCAGCCAGCCTGGGCAGGCGTCACACACCCAGTGTGACCTTCAGCTTGCCCTACCCTGCCCTGCTCGGCTGTGCCACACAACTTTTTGGGCTGGGAGGACCCAGCCCATGCCACAGCTGCTCGGCACTGTGATCACACCTCCTGCCTGGCCTGGCTCTTGTCTAACAGTGAGGTAAGGATTTCTTATGAGAAAACTTTTTAACAACAGAGTTGATTTCTTGTAAGAATATTACACATGACCTCAAATAACTGAAAGGGAGAGTTTCTCCCCACAGTAAGGATTTGCTCTGCGCAGCATGCCAAGGGAAAATCCATCAAGGCTCCATCTAATGCTGCACAAACGTGGGATGCCCAGCATCTCAGGGGGTGTAAGATGTTTCTCTCTATGTTCCCCTTCTTACTCTGTCTTATGAAGATAAGACAAACATCTTATTAAACTATGTTTTGTTAGGACTTTGTTACTGAGATCCAGAAATATCCCTGCATCATATTGCTCTCATTTCACCCTATATCCCCCTAGTGCAGAGGGTACATTTAGTCATATGAAATTTTCTAGGCTTTCCTCCTCTGAGAAAAAAGAATTGTGAGATGTCTGCAACCAGCAAAGCTGCCACCTTACCCAAAGTAAATTCTTAAACCTGTGAGTCTTCCGTTCCTCTGACAGAGGCTCTCAAAATCTTTGTATTCAATCAAGAAAAAATATTTCTCACTTCTCCACCTGTAGATTCTTATTTCCTCTGCAATTCCACAAACCCTCTTTCACACTTACATGCATAATATGGGTTGGGTTTTTTCAGATAATGTATTTTTCAGACACAGTATTAGTAACTTATGAGCTTTCTTTTTTCTTGCATTGTTTTTTTCCAACCCAAGTACACTCTTTAAGAGAAGTTGCTTAGAGATATTTTAGTGATTTCATTCATTCCAAACCCTCATTAAATTATATTAAGAGTTAGATTCAAAATGATACTGATTATGTGCCTGTTATATACAAGAAATATTGAATTTCCTTCTGGAATAAGTCACGGGTTTAATGCAATAATTTTTTTTTTTTTTCATGTTGGCAAATTTTTAGATTAATTTTTTAGATTAATTTGACTCATTTTCTTGGATACTGTCTGTGTAATCTTTATGATTACATGGTACAGTGTTTTCAAAACTTGTCGTAGAACTATGAAATATAATATAATTCAATAATGTTTTCATATCAGGAGTCACAAAATAATCTCATCACAATGTCTTTCTGTTGTTCTTTAGTACTTCTATTAGGCTCTTAGATCAATACAAACGAGCTGTGCTTTGAATCAGGCTTCAAAACTTGCCATGTATTTTTAGGTCTTAACTAAGGGGTTATTTTGTGGTTACCTTTGATCTTTCTCAGTGACAGAACGAATCTGCAGCTGGCAAATGTTGAAGCTCTGCTGATCAACCCATCCTTGTGGTACCCTGCAAAACTAACTTGAAAGTTAACTTCCATCAATAGAGCAACTTGCCTGGGCCCCATGGGTGCAGAGGCCTAATTGAAAGGAAGGGGATAATCAAACCATTGGTTTGACTACAGAAAATGAGCAGTGCTATGGGAGAAAATCTATTATCAAACTAACCCCAAGAGTTTTGAAACAGAGTAACCTCATTCTATATGAGTAAAAGATTTTTTTTCACATCCAGAGGATAGATCTCATAGAATCACAGAATCACAGAACTATTCAGGTTGGAAAAGACCTTTGGGATCAGAGTCCAACCATCATCTCTACTCTACAAAGTTGTCCATCTCATCCAGAGATGTCAGAATTACAAAGATACTTGTAAAACTCTGGTCAATCAACGACACTGATATAAAGTCCCTGAATGTATGTTGCCTGTATGAAATTAATCTTTCCAAGATCAAAGAGATAAATGCCTTTCAGATTACTAAAGCATCAGCTCTTGCAGTGAAGCACAACCTTAAATACTACAAAAATTTCATATACTAATTAAAGTTTATAGTTGCAGATATTTTTATGTGAGTTCAGAGCAATAGTTTGCCTTTTGCTTGTCGACAGACAATATAGAATACTTCAGGAATTTTGGAAACTCTGTTACAGATGATACTCTCAGCTAATGAAATTTCAGCTGACAATACCAGAATGCTAGTAGTTTGGTTGCAATCGGAGCTGAATCAACTAATGTGCAGCTGAGACTTTCTTTGCCCTCCTCTTATAGCTTTTGTTTAAATTTTGTGTACCTGGATTAAAATCTACAGTTACAGGTTTGGTTGTTGTTGGTTTCGTTTTTTTGTTTCTTTGTTTTAAATATATATAGTAACAAGAATGAAAATCTAATCCTTATGTTAAGGGCAATGTCCAAAGGGGGGCTCACATGAGAGGCTCCCTTTTATCTCACCTGGGACAGAGTCTGTGAACAGCTGGATATTATTTTCCCTCTGAGATTAATTGTGGATGTGCCCTGAGTTTGTTGTACAATGTTGAATATTGTTATATATATATATATATGCATACACATACATATGTGCATATATATATATATATATATATGTATTTTATATATGACGTAATTCAGTATTTCCATGCGGATCACATGTTCATGTTGTCATAGAACAATTTCGTGTACCTTCAAGTGCAGAAATCTGGCACAAAGTTACAGCTGACAGCAATTTTCAAATACAAATATGGAGGGTTCATATTGGCTGGCTGGCCACGTGCCGCCAAGCTGCTCCCCTCCTAGGCTGGACAAGATAAAAAAACATTATGAAAGGCTCATGGGCTGAGATAAGGACAGGGAGGGATCATTCACTGATTATCATCACAGGCAAAAAATATTTGACTTGGGGAAATTAATTTGATTTATTACAAATCAAACCAGTAGGATAATGAAAGAATTTTAAGAAACACTTTATCCCCACCCATCCCATTTTTTCAGGCTCAGCTTCACTCTTAACTTCTCTGCCTCCTCCTCTGCATGATGTAGAGGGAGAGAAATTGGGGTTGCACTCAGTTTGTCACATTGTTTCTGCTGTTCTTTCCTTCTCACAATCTTCCTCTGCTCCAATGTGGGGTCCCTCCTGCAAGATACAGTCCTTCAAGAACTTCTTCAAAGTGGGTCCTTTCCATCCTCTGCAGTTTTTCTCAAACTGCTCCAGCATGGGTCTTTTTCACCAGGCACAACCCTTTAGGAACAAGTGTGTGCAGTCTGGGTCCCCTGTGGGGCCACAGGTCCTGCTAGGAGCCTGCTACAGTGCGGGCTCTCCACAGGGTTACAGCTTCCTTCAGAGCATATCCACCTGCTCCAGAGTGGTATCCTTCACAGGCTGCAGGGTGAATATCTGCTCCACTGTGGTGCTTTATGGGTGGAGGGTTCCCGTCCTGCAGGAGGGCGACCTGCCTCACCATGGACTTCACCATAGGCTGCAGGCTCCAGTGCCTAGAGCACCTTCTCCTCCTCCTTTACTGACCTTGAAGTCTGCACTCTTAATTCTTTCTCCTACCTGCTTTTACACAGCTGTTTTTACCCTTTCTTTAATACATTGTCCCAGAGGCAGTACCAACATTACTGACTGGCTTAGTTTTCACCAGCAGCAGGTTGGTCTTGGAACTGGCTGAAATTGTCTCCATCCAACATGGAAGAAACATGTGGCATCTTCTCACAGAAGCCACTCCTGCAAACCCCTACTACCAAAACCTTGCCACATAAACCAAATACAATAACAATATCTCAGACTTCTTTCTGAAGTATATGAATGTACTTTTATTCCTGGCTTTTCGATAGCTGGGTAAGAATTACTGGAACACTATTAACTAAATATGCAAATTTTAACTGTAAATTCCCCTACCTGCTACTTAAAGCTATAGAGTGAACTTGTCTCATTTTAAAAAGATAAAATTGTGTCACAACTTTTTTTTGTGTAGCTGCTCTGTTATTTTCAGAGGGTTTGTCTGAAGAAAACAGTAAACAGAAAAATTATCATAACGTGTCCTGTTCACTTTATTCTACAGTTGCTAGAAATCAAATGGTTTTGCCCTTCAGTAGATATCTGTGTTGTTCAAATGAGTCTGACTTTTCATTGTACATAAAGACCTACTACACATGTTCTGGTTTTGTTTGCTGTATTTTTTGGTAGCAGTGGAAGAGCCCCAGAAATGGCTTCTGTAAGAAGCTGAGAAGCTCTCCCTGCTCCAAAATCAGCCAAGGAACCATTAGAGGGACAATAGATGTACCTCAGCAATCAACACATAAAAGAACTGAGATAAGAGCTGAGCAGAGAAGTACTTGGGAGGAGAAGAGCTGTGCTGGAGGAGAAGAGTGGTGCTGGGGAAGGAGAGTGGTGCTGGTTGTTAGTGACGAAGAAGGGGAAGAAGGTGCCCGAGCAGAAGTTTCCCTGCAACCTATGGCAAGATGGCAGCTGTCCCCCTGCATTCATGGAAGAATGTGGTGGAACATTCCCTGAAGGCGTCAGGAAGGGTGAACTTGGATTTTGTGGCTAGTGGATTTGCTGACTGTGGACTCTGTGCAGCTTTGGAAGACCCCAATGCCAGGGGAGGTGGCTGTTCCTGAAGCAGCCCATGACTCTGTGGGAAGCCCAGGCTAGAGCAGCTCTGGACCTCGTGGGAAGGACTCATGACGAAGAGCTTCATGGAGGACTCTCTCCCATGGGAGGGACCCTGTGGGAAAGCAGGGAAGTACTGTAAGGAATCCTTCTTCCTGAGGAGGAAGGAGCAGCAGGAACCACCAGCCTGTGAACTGACTCTAAACCCCATCCCCTGTCCCCCTGTGCCACCGGGGGAAAGGAGGGAGAGAAACCGGGAACAAAGTGATTTGGGCCTGGGAAGAAGGGGGTGTGGGGTAACATATGCAAGCCCTGCTCTTGGTGTTGTCTGTGTCCTGTGTGTGTTTGATTAGTGTGAAAATTAAATTTTTATTTTTCCCCCAAGTTGAGTCTGTTTTGCTCAGGACCTTAAATGGTGAAGAACCCTCCTTGTCCTTTGTCTCAGCCCATGAGCTTTGTCCTCCTCATCCAGAGTGTGTGTGTGTGTGAGGGGCAGTTGCGTGAGCAGACAGGGGGCTGTTCCTTTGTTGTCATCTTGGGCCCAAACCACCACAACATAATATATATTACATGTTAAAATATTTAGGTAATTTCAGATCTGAGACAAGGAAAATACTATCTCCTAAAAAAATGCAAAGCCTTTTGGACCAACTTTGAGCAGTACTTTTGCTACATTTCACTGATATAACAAACAACTCTAAAGCTTTTCTTTATAAGTGTCTTCACTTCCCAGAATGGGTTTAAAAGCCTGAAGCTTAATTGTCGACACAAATTTGCCTACCTAAGCCTGTAAATGCAGTGCACTGCTGTCAGATTCAAGTGTTAGCTAGCTAGAACTGCTAGAATTTGTAGTACAGTTGAACCTAAATTTTCAGATATGCATTTCATGTAATTTTCACAGAAAACTAGGAAGATCAGCCTTCATCCTAGCTTTAAGGTAAAGACACATTAAAATGTCTTTAACTGGATTTGTACTTTCTAAGTTTATATTGATCCAGTGATTTTAGTGTTCTTTCACTCACTCTAAGCTTTATTTCATATAGTCTATGACCCATAAAAAAAAAAATCTACTCTTGCAGAATATGCTGAGGATTGCAGTGAAGCTTTAAGTAATAACTCTAAATTCTGTGTAATAAATCATATTATTGTGCTGCTGCTGGCAGCAACTTTCCACCTGACTTAGGGCATTTTCCTTTACTAGAGCCACCCTCTGCAGGTGTCTTACAATTCTACAGAATGACTGCAGAATAGCTTCCTGAGATTTGAAAGCTGTCATGTAAGGCTCAGCCTAGCAGAGAAAAGGATGTTATCAGAAGTTGCCAGAAAAAAACAAACCCTCAACCCTAAGCTGAACTCCAGAACACTGCTCAGTAACAAGAAAATCTCCAATACTCTGCTGATAAGGATTCTGCTCATCACATCGTTTGGTTCTACACTTTGAAAAATATGTGATAATTCCTTGGCAACTTTGATGAAAATTATAAGGGAGTTGACTACTATGTGAGACCAAGGCCACTAAAACATACATTTGAAATGGAGAAGAATGCATACTATTTCTCCTTTTTGTGCATTGCTACCCCTTCTGGCTCACAGCACTGTGACAAGGAGCAAATACCAGCAAAGAGAAATAAGGAGGTACAGACAGCAACAGTGACTGTACAGGGAGAATTAAATTAATGAGAAAATAGCATAATTAACAGACATTTTAGTGTGTGGAGAGCAAAAATGAAGAATGGAAGAGAGAGAAAAGATCATGATGGTAAAAATAAAGGCATAAGAGGAAAAATTTAGAGAGGAATAAGCAAAGACAGAAAGAAAACCTGAACACAAAATTACAGATAAGTCAGTTAATTAAGAAAACAATAGTTATCCGTTTAAAATTATTTTTTAAAATAAAGAAAAATATTTTAATTAAAAAAAGAAAAAAATTATAAGATGTGGTCTGCAGAATAGCTACATTATAATTTACTACAGACTTGGTTGGATGCTTAGAACCAAGATTTACCAAAATAGTATGTGATGTTACAGATCATATCAGGCTATCTGAGTGTGTTTAATTATTTCTCTCAGCCCTCACAGTGAAGAATCACTTCTAAAATCAGTTCTGGTTGTCTTAGTTGCCTTTTAAGTATGAGCTCTGAAAATGAAAAAGAAGACCTTAGAGTCCCTTAAATAATGACATTTTATTTCTTGTAACTACATGTGCAATTTCAATGCAATTGTAAATTGGATTTACTTGCAGAGAAAAATAGTAAACTGGTACAGTCAGATGAATTATAGCTAGCAAGGTCCTGGAACATCATGTCACTTTCTTCTCATGCCTCTGTTTCCAGGATGCTTTTAGGGAATTTACCCAGATATACAGGCAGGTCTCAACCCTAGACTTGTTCTTGTAATTATTCTGTGAAGTGCAAGGGGAGTTTATGTTAGGGGGACAGGTGGGAGAGAGCAAGGAAAAATAGGTTGAAGATTACTAATTCCTATTCAGAAGACATGGGAATGCTTTTTAGATGAGGGTAACTTCTGACTTGCTTCCTTGGATTAATATATGGACACATTCTGATAAACTACCAGACTTGCACATTATTTGCCTTAGCTGGGTGGCATTCAAACACTGGGCAGAAGAGGTGTCAAATATATAGTTAGCATGTTGCTGTGTGAAAAACGGGGATCTGAGCCAACACTCAGTTAAACAGTAGTCTGGGTAAAGAGTTGGAGGGTTGTCAGTCCTTAAGACCTCCACCGATCTGAAGACAGAAGTGCAACATTCTTCCATCGTTTGCTGGATTTTGGGGAAATTCTCCTTTATGAGCACTTTGTGGGCTGTCTCTCAGTGCCCATCTTGGCATACTGAAAGACAGCTGATGACATTTAGAACCTAGCAGAATTAACTAGAAATTTGTCATCGACATCAAAAGAGGCAGGGTTACTGACATGATTTCCACTAATTTATTGTGCTTTTATGGTTAGTAAAACTGATAAGAACCAGCCACTTGTGTGGCAGGACAGTGTTTTGCCCAAAGACAATAAGAGATAGTTACAAGTAAGACTTGCAGCCTGTTGTGTTCCTCGAGTAAAAAAATCCAAGTAATTTTTCTCTACAAATGAAAGCATAATTACGCTTTTACCATTAGCAGGCTGCAATTGAAACAAAAAGACAAATAACAAAACCAAACCAAAAACCAGAGAAACCATAGTTGCTCTTCTGTTAAGTTGTTTTAGTGTTCCAAACAGATTACATAGTATTCATACACTGATACTTTAAAATATTATGTCAGGAAAAAAAGAAGAAATAATAATTTTACTTTCTAAGATCTTTGAAAGGGAAAATATTCCAAATTGGAATATAAATTAAATAGTCCAAAGTGGAAAGATTCAGTTTAAATAAGAAAGTGCAGATTCTTGAAAAATTAGAGCTATATGCTTTTACTTGTCCACCTTATCATCTTACTCCAAATATATTGATTTTCAAAATTGGAAAAATACAACTTTGTGCTGCAAATTCAAATCCCCAGGTAATATTTTGGGTCAGAGGCTCAGCTTATATGTGGTTTATACCAGAAGAAATATTTTTCTTACAAGACATATTTTCATAATATAATTTTATAACATATATTGGCAATAGAAGTCCATTATCCAAAATGTAAACAAGATGTCTGTATTGAATTATTATTTGCTTATAACAAAGGACCTTGCCTAATTAGGTACTATATACACAGACCTCTTTAGAGATTTATTTTGTACCTTAAGTTAAAGTCTTTTGATATCTATGTTACTATATATACGTTACTATATATATTAATTTTATTGAAGATCAAGAGAATTGCTGCCATTGTCTTTTGGTGATGAGTCAGTTTTATAACTTTCTGTGTGGAATAAAAAGGGAAGGATGATGCAGGAAGAGAGGCAGCAAGTAAGCAAATAAAGCAGATTCTGCCTGAAAAACATGAAAGGCTGGGACAAGTAAATCCAAGATGGCAAGATGACATTAAAGAATACATAACGAAAAATATACATATTTTGTAAATGTGATTGATTTTGAGTATAAAACACATTATTATCATCAGTGGACGCTGGTACTATTCATGCAGCAAAATGCTTGGACACTGTTGATTCTCACAAGAGACTGTACTAAGCGCTCTGTGTTAAGTAAACAAATTACTTCTTCACAGGCCAAAGCAAATTCATTTCAGACCCTTAAGAAAGACTAAAACATTTCAAATACAAAAGAAACAATGCAAACTTAATAATTTGTAAAAGTTGAAGAGCTTCCTTAGGTGACAGTTTTACCAGTAAGTAAACAGAGTAAGAAAGTGAAAGTAAGGGCCATAAAGATAACTTTGTATAAAGTTCATTGTATCTGTTGTATTAGTACTATTTTGGCAATCTCCCTCTTGCGATATGAAAGTAAAACAGAAGTGCAACTGATGAAAACAGAGTAGAAGAAACTAAAAATAATTGATAGCTAGGGTGATGATGTTTGATGCTTTCTCAAATGTGTACATCTTTGGTAGTGTGTGTTTTAATTCTGTTTTCTGCTTTCAAGTTGAAGTTGTGAGGAAGTTTTTCTCAATGTAATTGTATTAGTGTAACCAATATTTGGAAGATGCCAGAACAACAAATGGTCTCACAATTTTGTTCCAATTCTGGTTGTTTATGGATATGGGCATATGTAGAATCCAGTTGTTCTAGGACTGCCTTTTTGCTATTCTTTCTTTCTACTGTTTTGCTTTGAGCCAGGGTGACACCAATTTTCTTTTTATTGATTTTGTTTTTCCTCCAGTGAATTCTCTTTTAAGCTGCACACTTGCTGAAGCTAAAAGCAAGTTTTCCAACCAGTGGACTGATAACGTTTAGTGTTTATAGTTACTGCTGAGAGACACTTTGCTCTACTTGTTGAATCTGATGCTTTGGACACTAAAGGAGCAGAAGAGTTGTATCTACAGCCCTCCCACAGGGAGGAGCAGAGTAGATAGATGACAAAACTAGACAAAGAAATATTCCATCCATACATATAATTGCTACTCTGTATAAATTCAGTGATCATGGAAGTCAAGCCCTTTTTCTTTTTCTTCTTCCCTCTTCTTCCATTCATGGCCAGCATCCAGGGAAGACTGTGTCTATACAGCTCCTTTGTTTGTAGGCCCATGTTTTCCTGACCCTCATCACTCTCCCCTCAGCTCCTGTCTGCTCTGCTGCTCTCTTTGGCAGCTCTGGGGCATTTCAGAACTGCTCACAGCTCAGGCGATGCTGTGGGAGCTGCTGGGGGTGGGGGAGGCAGTAGGGGGTTTGCACATTCCTGCACATACTTGTATATATTTGTACATATTTTCTTTTATCATTAGCATTTAATTAAAGCTGTCTAGCTTAGTTTTCAATCTGGAAAGCCTGTTTCCTTATTCTCTCTCTCCTTTCCCTATGTGAGTGAGAGGGAGAGGGGATTGAAAGCATTCTTGTCACCTACTAAACTGCTGATCCTGAGTTAAACAGTAACAGGTACTGACTGAGTGCAAGAGGTCCTTATACCAGTGGGGACACCAGATTGCTATTTTAGTAGAAATAGTTACCAAAATAGCCATTTTACGTTGTTTATCCTGATCTTTGAACATTATTATCTTGATTCTTGAAAAATACCTGAAATATGCCTCAAAGTAAGGAATATCTGAGAATTAAATTTTGCACAGCAAATTCCACCACAAATATGTGATCACAGTTTTATACACTAAACTCCAGTATTTAATGATGAAAGAGTTGACCAGTCTTATGTAATGCCTGCTCTGGTCTGTACTCTAGTTACATTAAAAGTTCCCTTTAATTTGATATTTGCAATATTGTGTGCTGTCAAAACCCCACTGAATTACTGACAATAAATAATATTCATTATAAGCTTTTTTATATTTTTTGAAAGCACATCACTCTAAACAATTCTCTCAAATTGTTGTTTGCAGAACTCATTATCTTAAACAAATTTAAATGAAGAACTCTGTAATTCTCAAATACTCGTATGTCTCTGTTTTTAATGGAAAATTGTTTGTGGGATTTTATTCCCCAGTTCAAATCTAACCTAGAAGGAAAGTTTGGCTTTGTAATGCTAACGACGTGCCGTGAATTGTGTTAATAAAAATTTTCAGAGGCTTCAAGTACACTAGCCTTCTCATGCACTTCTGCTTTAATCACTGTCTGAGTCATTTGTCCTTTGGGCTGTACATACAGATGCCCATACTATATGATCTCTGGTGTCTCAATTATAGCAAGATTTCTTAGTTTGCTATACTATATAATCAAAACTGTGTTTCAGAAGAGGGAAGGGTTACTCCATTAGCATACTTACTCTTACCTCTACAGAACAAGGAAAATTGTATGGTATTTGTGACCATGCATGTCTTATGGTTTTAAAATGCAAATCCATATTTTAGTTATGACTCCAACCTTGACCTCAGAGTTAAACCCAGTGTTTTATCCATTTGCTCTCTGAAGCCTGAAACAGGATGCGCATGTGAAATAGGTATTTAGAAATAGTTTTGTCTGATTTGCATACTGCCATATTTGTAATTATTTTTGTTTGACATGCTACAACTGCAACTAGCATAAAATCAAAAGCAGTAAACCAGTAAATTGTTTTACTGCTTGCTTGTTAGCAGCATGCTAAAGTACATAACTAGGAAAACTAACAAGAATTTAAAACTTCAATCAGAAAAAAAAATTAAATAATTCTTATTTATTTCAGGACAAATATTTTAGATTTTAGAAAAGCAAAATTCAGCTCACTCAGAACTCAGTTGGAAGGGATCGCATGGGAAGGTTCCATGGAGGGTAAAGGAGCTAGTGAGTACTGGGAGTTTTTCAAGAACATTCTCCTCCATAAGCAAAACCAATTCATCACCTCTGAAGGCAAGGGAAGTAGGCAAAGCAAGAGACCCCCTTGGCTTAACTGCAAGTCAAAAAGGGAAATGTAACAGAGTTGGAACAGTGGAACATTACCTGTTGAAAATTGCAAGGGCATTGCCATGGTATGCAGAGACGGAGTTAGGTAGGCAAAAGCTCAGCTTGAGCTGACATTGGCCAGAGAAGTCAAAAACTTCAGTAAAAAGTTCTTCTGATACATTAACAATAAGCAAAACCAGAGGGATTATATTGGTCCACCATTAAAAAGGAAAGGTGAGCTAGTCACCAACACTGCTGAAAAGGCAGAGGTTCTCAACACATTCTTCACCTCTGTTTTTACCAGTGCTGTTGGGTCCGAGACCACAGGAACAAAAATCCAGGTTGATGCAGACAACAACTCCCTGTCAGTGAAGAGAGAGCTGACGTATCAACTATTACAGGAGCTTGACCCACAAAAATAAATGGGCCCGGATGCCATCCGCTTTAGAGTGCTGAAAGAGATGGCTGATGTCATTGCAAAGCTTCTCTCCATAATCTTTGAGAAACCATGGAGAACAGAAGACATCCCTGAGGATGGGAGGAAGGCTAATGTCACCCCTATCTATAAGAAGGGTTTAAAGGACCACCCAGGTAATTACAGACACATTAGCCTCAATTCAGTTCCTGGGAAAGCCATGGAGCAAATCCTCCTGGGGACTGTCACAAGTCAATTGAAGCACATGATTGGGAAAAGCCAACATGGATTTACCAGGGGCAAAATTGTCCTTGACAAACCTTACTGCCTTCTATGACAAAGTAACCTGCTTGGTTGATGCAGGGCCAGTGGTGGACATTGTCTACCTGAATTTTCCAAGGCTTTTGATATGGTCCCCCACAGCCTCCTCCTGGAGAAACTGACTCATTACCACCTTGACAAGTGGTCTCTGTGGTGGGTGGGGAACTCGCTGGTGTACCATACCCAGAGGGTGATAAGAAATCCTCAAACTGGCAACTGGTCACAAGCAGAGTGCCCAGGGACTGATATTGGGCTTAATGCTGTTTAACATCTTCATAAGTGACCTGGATGTTGGGATCAAGAGAACACTGATTAAGTTTTAATCAGGGTGAGTGGAGAGGCTGATGCTCCAGAAGGGAGAGCCACCCTCCAGGATCACCTAGATAGGCTGGAGTTGTGGGCTAACAGGAACCTTATGAAGTTCAAAGGGTAGAAGTGTAAAGTCTTGCACCTGGGAACACATAATCCAGGAATGCAGTTCAGACTGTGACTGGGACCTGGGGGTCTTGGTGGATAACAGGCTCAACATGAGCGAACAGTGTGCTGCAGGGGCAAAGAAAGCCAACAGGATGATGGGTTGCATCAACAAGGGCATGACCCGCAGAGATCAAGAAGTCATCATTCCACTCTACTTGGCACTTGTCAGACCACACCTGGAGTGTTACATTCAGTTCTAGTCCCTGCTCTACAAAAAGGGTGCAGACAGGCTGGAGAGGGTCCAGAGAAGGCCAACAAGGATGCTCAGAGGACTGGAGGACCTTCCCTATGAGGAGAGGCTGAGAAAACTGGGTTTGTTCAGCCTTGAGAAAAGAAGGCTGTAGGGAGACTTTATTACCAAGCTCTAGTATTTAAAGGATGGCTACCAGAACATGGAGACTCCCAATTTACAAGGAGTCACATGGAAAAAGCAAGGGGCAATGGGCACAAGTTGCTCCTGGGGTGATTCTGATTGGACACAAGAGGTAAATTTTTCACTATTCACAGTTAAACTATGGAATAGTATCCCAAGGGAAGTGGTAGATTCCCCCACATTGGACAGCTTTAATTCTCAACTTGACAGGGTGTCAAGCCATCTCATGTAGACTGTAGGAGAGCCTAGAAAGGTTGGACCAAATGATGCTTGAGATCCCTTCCAAACTGGCATTCTATGATTCTGTGATTGATTCTATGATTATTTATATCTCTCCACCTCCTTTTTTTTTTTTTCCCCTATCAATTTTTTTTTTTTTTTTAATATGGACACTATTTAATGTCTTCTTATTCCTTCAATGAAATTGGTTCTTCTCATTACATATACTTTGGAAATGGTTTGCTAGCCTGTCAAAAGATTTGTAAAACATGGATAAAAAGGTCAAGCTTGGTGACTTCTGGAGCAATCAAAAGTTTCACAGATAGCCTGTTTCTTGACTTATTTTCTCAGTCCAGCATCAGTGCAATTATCCACATTAGAGAAATTTTCCCATGTGAAAAAGAGGGTCACAAGTCCTAGAATGTTGAAGTTCACTCCAGAAAATGTAACTTTGGTTTTAGTGCTTATTCATCAGCTATTGCCAAGGTTATCAGAAAAAGCAATTTCTGTCAATATCTTGAAATACTTATGTGTCTTCGTGTCCTGGAGAAACCCTCAGATGGGAATATTTTGGTGTTTATTATTATGTTTTTTAATTTCAAGCTACTTGTCCAAAACTAACATAAAAACTGAAAGATTCTTCTTCCAATATGCATGGATAGGCTTTTGTGCAAGGATGTTAACATTCAAGGGATTTTAGTTAATACTCCTTTTTTAATTTTAATATTTACTTCCACAGAGATAATGTTCCCACCCTTAGAACTGTAACTGTCTTAGCTTCACTGCACACTAAAACAGTGTAAAGATTGTTATGCTGGGTAGGCAGGCCAATATTCTTTTAAATTAGATTAGATTTTTTTTTTTTTTTCCTTTTTCTTCAGCTGTGGTAGATCAGGGCAAAACTTTGGAGGGCAGAAAACAGATGAGATTTTTTATTGTTCTTAATAATGGAGTGCAACTAACTTATGACTGGCTTCAGAAGAATTTTAACTTAAGATTATGCTTGTATTCAACTGAAGATGCTTAAGAATACATGCTTAAGAATATAGCAACTCATAACTGCTGTCACTCCTTATACAATATTTTTTTTCTTAAGTAGGATAATGCATTTCAAATAGAAGCAATTATTTGCATTAAAAAAACAGGGCAAAGTTTGAGGGACCAGAAGGGATGCCATCCAGATGGACCTTGACAGGCTTGAATGGTGGGCCCATGACAACTTCATGATGCTCATCAAGGCAAAGTGCAAGATCCTGAACCTGTGCTGGGGCTTGCCCAAGCAAAAATACAGATTGGGTGAAGAATGGATTGAAAACAACACTGAGAAGAGGGAGCTGGGGAGTGTTACTTGATGAAAAGGCAAATGTGAGTCAGCAGAGTGCATTTGCAGTCCAAAAAGCCAGCAGTGTCCTGGGCTGCATTGAAAGAAGTGTGGCCAGCAGGTCGAGGGAGGTGATTCTGCCCCCCTGTACTCCGCAGTCATGAGACCCCACCTTCAGTACTGTGTCCTGCTCTGGAGCCCTCAACACAGGAAGGACTTAGAGTTCTTGGAGCAAGTCCAGAAGAGGGCTACAAAGGTGATCAGAGGGCTGGAACACTTCTCCTATGAGGACAGGCTGAGAGACTTGTAGAATCATGGAATAATAGACTCATAGAATAAGCTGAGTTGGAAGGGACCCATCAGGATCATCGAGTCCTACTCCTCTTCCTTTGTAGGGCACCCCAAGAATCACACCATGTGCCTGAGAGCATCACCCAAATGCTTCCTGAACTCAGACAGGCTTGGTGCTGTGACCACTGCCCTGGGCAGCTTGTTCCACTGCTCCACCACGCTCTGGGTGAAAAACCTTTTCCTGATATCTAATCTAAAATTCCCCCTTCATGCCATTTCCCCAAGTTCTGTCATTGGTCACAAGAGTGAAGAG
Source organism: Apus apus (assembly GCF_020740795.1). NCBI lineage: Eukaryota > Metazoa > Chordata > Aves > Apodiformes > Apodidae > Apus > Apus apus. Next base: position 42,115,630 of record NC_067312.1, on the reverse strand, counting down.
ATCAGTGCCTGTCCCATCTCTTCCCCTCATGAGGAAGCCATAGACTGTAATGAGGTCACCCCTCAGCCTCCTCTTCTCCAAGCTGAATAGTCCAAGTGACCTCAGCCATCACTCGTAAGTCATTCCTTCCAGACTCTTCACCACCCTTGTGGCTCTCCTTTGGACACTCTCCAGTAGCTTGACATCCTTTTTATATTGTGGTGCCCAAAACCGCACACAGTACTCAAGGTGAGGCTGCACCAGTGCAAAGAAGGGCAGGACAATCACCTCCCTTGACCAGCTGGCAACACTGTGCTTGATGCACCCCAGGACACGGTTGGCCCTCCTGGCTGCCAGGGCACACTGCTGACTCACATTCAGCTTGCCATCACCCAGGACCCCCAGATCCCTCTCTGCCATGCTGCTCTCCAGCCACTTGTTCCCTAGTCTGTACTTACCACCAGGGTTGTCCTGTGCCAGGTGCATAATCTGGCACTTCCCCTTGTTAACCTTCATGTGATTGGTTACTGCCCATCTCTCTAACCTGTTGAGGTCTCTCTGCATGACTGTGGGCCCTCAAGGGAGTCATCAGCTCCTCCCAGGTTTATATCATCAGCAAACTTGCTTAGAATTCCTGCGAGTCCTGCATCCAAGTCATCGATGAAGATGTTGAAGAGGACTGGGCCTAGGATGGAGCCCTGTGGTACCCCTCTAGTGACTGATCGCCAGCCTGATGTTACCCCATGTACTGTCACTCATTGTGCTCGACCTGTGAGACAGTTGCTCACCCATCATGTGGTGAGTTTGTCCAGCCAAATGCTGGACATTTTATCCAGGAGGGTACTCTGAGATACAGTATCAAAAGCCTTGCTGAAGTCCAGAAATATTACGGCCACTGGTTTCCTTTGATCAACTAGGTGAGTTACCTTGTCATAAAAATAAATTAATTTTGACAAGCAGGACTTTCCCTTCATGAAGCCATGATGGCTGTGACTGGTGACTGTGTTGTCCTCCAGGTGTTTTTCAAGACCTCCTAGAATAATCTTTTCCATAATCTTTCTAGGCACTGAATTTAAACTGACTGGCCTGTAGTTTCTAGAGTCCTCCTTCTTGCCCTTCTTGAATACTGGGACAACATTAGACAGTTTCCAGTCAACTGAGATCTTCCCAGATTCCCAGGACCTCCCCAAAATCATAGAGACAGGCCTATCAAGGACATCAGCCAGCTCTTTGAGGATTCTATAGTGGATCCCAATAGGCTCCATGGACCTGTAGGGATCTAACTGTAGCAGCAGATCACACACAATTTCATGGTCTCCTAAGAGCTGATGCTTGTTGTAGTCATGATCTCCAGTTCTGGGCATTGTGGCTCCCTTGGTCCATCATCAGTGTTGAAGACAGAGACGAAGAGTGCATTAAATACCTCTGTTTTGTCTGTATCCCTGTTGATGAGTTAACTGTCCTTACTCTGTAAAGGACTGATGTTTCTACACTGCCTTTTGCCAGTTTCAGCTCCAGTTGAGCTTTAGCCTCTCAGATTTTCTTCCTGCAGTGGTTAGCAGCATCTTTGTATTCTTCCCACATCACCTGTCCTAGCTTCCACTGGGCATACACCTTCCTTTTTTGCCTACTCTGCAAGAGTAGATCCCTGTTCAGCCAAGCTGGTCTTCTGCCTTATCTGCTTGACTTCCTACATTTTGAGATTGCCTGCTCCTGTGCCTTTAGGAGGCGATGTTTAAAGACTGAGCAGCACTTATGAACTCCAGCACCTCCAAAAATGTTTTCCCAGGGTACTTGACTCAGAAGCTCCTTGGGCAGCCTGGAGACTGCTCTGCTTATGTCCAGTGTTGAAGTTTTGCTGGCAGTTTTTCTCTTGTCAACAGAGATTTTAAGCTCAATTTAAGCTCGTGGTCACTGTGGCCGAGATGACCTCCAATCTCCACTTCACTCAACAGATCTTCTCTGTTGACAAGCAGCAGATCAAGAAAGGCATTGTTCGGAGTTGCCTCCCTTGTGACCTGTTCCATAAAGCTGTCATCCAGGTGGCTTAGAAATCCTCTGGCCTGGGTTTTGCTAGCTGTATGTTGCTTCCAGTTCACTTCTGGCAAGTTGAAGTCTCCCATAAGGACAAGGTCAGTTGACTTGGAAGCATTCCTTAGTTCCTCAAACGATAGGGAAGGGAAGGGAAGGGAAGGGAAGGGAAGGGAAGGGAAGGGAAGGGAAGGGAAGGGAAGGGAAGGGAAGGGAAGGGAAGGGAAGGGAAGGGAAGGGAAGGGAAGGGAAGGGAAGGGAAGGGAAGGGAAGGGAAGGGAAGGGAAGGGAAGGGAATGATGCTCAACACAGGTTGCTGATATTAGTCAACTAGACTTCATGCTGGTGACTGGATAATCACAGATAACAAACCATTAATATTTGTGATTTTGTAGAAGACAGTGTCTCAGAATGTGAAAAAGTAGCCGTGTACTGGCTTGATAGTGAGAGTGCAGTGGCTCTGTATTCATCTAGGCCTAGATATGCAGGCAGTACAGCTCAGACAGGAAACAGACACAAGTGAAAGACAGCAAGTGGGCTCAGGTGAAAGACGCCACTGCTGAGTCTGGAGCTTGTCCTTGCTATGAGAGATCTCAGACTCACAAGCTAGAGCTGTAGAAACTGAAGGCAATTCAGTTCCTTCAGATTCCAGCTGAAGCTTCCTTCCTCAGTGCAGCCTGTAACAGTGCGGGTTACAGTGGGAGGTGGAACTCAGTGAGGGGTTATAAGAAAGGATTTGAAAAACAATGCAGGAAAACAAAACAAAGAAAGAATAACCACAGAGTTCTCCAAAACTGTATCTGAAACAGTTCCTCTGGGCAAAGACACAGGTGTGTGAGATGACTTTGGAATAGCAATTGGAAATTCCTTTTGGCCTCAGTATAAATTTCTTTCATTCAGAGGTCAGCATTTAGTGTTTGCAGAGAGGAAGTGTCTTCCACTAGCTATTCAGTATGCTTCTGTTTCTATGACAGGTTTTATCCTGATGCTGAGAGAGCCCTGTCAGATGAAATGTAAGCCCCATTTACCTTTAAGTGCCCCACACTACCTTGTGATGACTGATCTCTTTTATTGATCCTACTAGCTGGTTTCTGGAGCCATTGATTTTTCTTGCTGTCAGTTTGTGGCCTTGACTCTTTAATGTTTATTTAGACTGGTCTCCATAAATTGCTTCTGGTGTTGAGGGTGAGGAAGGCAGCAGGAGGTCAGGGGTGCATTTATACCTGTTCATATATATAAATCATAGCTTTTGTTCTTTGCTGTTGTTTGTGAACACTGTTTGTGGGGTGAATAAAAAGGAAGTATTCAAGTAAAACATGGAGAAGCTATTACTAATTCCCCTGTGTCTGCAGTCTAGGTTTTCAATTTTCTGTATCTTAACGGTACCGCTTGTTATCTACTCAAACATGTAATGCTTCATCTTGTTAGAGACAAGAAGAAGGAGCAAATAATTTGTTTACCAGCACAGAACTGTGCTTTTGGAGTAGAAAGGGGTGTGTAAGTTTAGCTGGTGAGTTTGAAGGAGAGGAGTGGGGGAAATTGTTAATTTTTGCCCCTTTTTATATTTCAGTCTTTGAAGAGAACAGTAGGACTCAACTGTCATGGACTTAACAGCACTTACACAAACAAGCAAACACTACCTCTCTTGCTGACAGCATCCAAAATTCTACCCATTTAAAGAAGGACTGTAGCCTTCATCAAGAAGAATTGGTAGTGTTGTTCCAGCAGCAAGACAAGTCTTCTTCTCTAATAATGACACCTGCAAAGCTGTCAAAACCAAAAATGGTTAAGAGAAAGGATCAATACTGTACACTTTTTACTTCATACTGTATACAATATACTTGAATATTCAGGAGCACATCCTGAAACTTCAATGGGAAAATTCCCATAGTTTATATAACAGTGAGCTGCTAAAATGTTATAGTTTTAAATCAATGGAAACTGTTTTGCAACAGCTGAGATTTTTTCCTCTGCAGCAGTAAACATCATAGTCTGTAAAAGGTGACAAGTGGTTCTCCTGAGGCTAGGAGGACAGTAATCAATAGAGATGCAGTCTGGGCCACCATTCTGTCTGTTGACGCAGAAGCATTGTGCACATATATGATGCTAAGAATAAATCAAAAAAAGAAAAAGAAGCTGCTCCAGGGTAGGTAAAGGAATACCTTACAGGTAATACCTTATTGACTGGAATATCTGATTCAGAATTTCTGTTTAACCTCTGTTGGATTGTACAGTCATTTGTTATCCTAAACTTTAATTTAATTTTAAAAGGGAGGTGTAACAACACTGGCAGGATAAATATTTGGCCTAATATTCAACTCTCTTCTGTTCCTTCCTCTTGCAGAGGTCATTGTAGTCCTTTAAACATTTTCTAAAACGAATCAAAAATGTTACAAATAATCAAAACACAGAAGAAAATTTCAGGCACAAATCAGTATTCAGGTTGAAAATTCAGTATTTTTGAATGTTAATGGTCAGGATGATCATTCTCTTTGAGAAGTCTTCAAGTATATTGAAACTGTCCTTTAACTGAGACTAATGTGCCCTTAACTTACATGCAAGCCTCTAAAACATTTAAGACAGAAATCTACACTATTTTACGTACCTTCATATATTAAAACTTTGCATTTGATAAAATATATATTATTGGTAGATGATGTTCTGCCTTTAGGCAATATCAAGTACGAGATGAAGGCAAGTGTTTTCAATAGTGTGCCTGTTTGTTTCATGTACAGAAACAAAGTGCAATTTCAAAATCAGCACCATATCAAGAAAGCAAAATGCACTGAGATATCAGGGAATACTCTTAAGACACTAATTTGAGTTCTCCAAAGATAGAAAGCAGTAAACTTTGCAGTGGATAGGGAAAAATGATAAAGAAAAAAAATATTTTGAAACATTTGTCGGTTGACATAATTACTGTAGTTACATATTTGAATAAATACTACAGCAGAAGGAAAATCTTACAACCAATTTAATTGTAACCAACATATCTTTATTTACAACAATAATAATGACCAAATTCTCAAAGAATTGACTAGCAGTCTCCAATATAACCTATGTAAAGAATAACCAGTGTAACTTAATACAGCATGACAAGTATGATTCTGTATATGAAATTAATTTGGAAAACATTACATTCATTGGCAAAATTCTTGCTGGCTTTATTGGGCCTTTGCTTATAAATGACACAACATATTTTTTATACAGCTGGGTACAGTAATGCATAATACCTCATTAACGTTTAACAGTGTGAAATATGTCTCTGTCAAGTTTTTTGGGTATTGTTTTCATTGGGTTTTGTTTTCTTTTTTTTTTTTTTAATGTAAAATAAGGAGGAAGGTAGCTAAACTTTATTTTCTTATGGGAAAGCAAAACAAAATGTTTTCCCGCTGCAGTTTTCCATCTGATGTCAGGAGATTACATTAAGAGTTTTTCTCTGACATCTAAATACCAGGAATTACAAGCTGTGGAAATCTCAGGGAATAATAATTCCTTTATGTCTATAAATATCCAAGATATGTTTAGTTAGGAGTAAGCAGGTGACCTAATAGAATACTAAATCTTGGCAAGTTTACTTACATTGACCAAGCACTACAAATGAAATCTCAGCCAGGTGGTCACTTCTAATCCTCCCTTGTTCAATCTATTTGAAAAATTTTTAGGTTTTTGGGTTGTGGGTTTTTTGTGGTTGTTGTTGTTGTGGTTGGTTGGTTGGTTGTTTTTTTCATGTTGCTTTCTTCCGTTACTAACAACACCAAACAAAAAAAGTTTTGTGTGAGAGGGAATCACAGATGAAACGCCAGGGGGCTTACTAGACTCAGAATGAGGCCAAAAGCACTTAGATAAATGTAACTTTATCACACATCCGTAACTCCAAGCTATCAACCCATTAAGGAATATAATTAAAGGTAAGATCCAACTCACTTCCCTAGCTGTTTACTATATTGCTGAATATTAGCCAAGCAATCCTTGTTTAGTCCCACATTAGGGCATACTCGTATCAGAGAGGAGGAAGGTCAAAGAAGGAGTTGATAAGAGGTTGGCACTGCCATTCCAGTGTACATCCTGCAGGTCATTAGTACAGTCCTTCTTCTGCACTGTTGATCAGTTTCTTTCCAAATGCTATTTCAGTTTTCTCATACAGAAAGAAAGGGCTGAACTGGCTTACCCAAATAGGTAGGTAGTTCTACCTTGGCATGGACTTTCTGCTTTGTTTGACTTTCTTGTGAAAGCAAAATCCTTGGTTTAACATTCAAACCATAGCCCAGTTCAGATCCTTTTACAGCTCAGGACATTTCAAGATCTGAACAGAACACATAAATGTGTTCCTGTTTTGTTGTTTTGATTTGTTTTGTTTTGTTTTCATAGCTGGGGATAGAAGAAGAACAAACAAAAAACCAAAACACACAAAGAAAAAAATATTGCACATCCAGTTTCTGTAATTACAGGAAAACTGGTTTATCACAGTCAGTGTGCATCAATAAGCTGACATAGGAAAAGACACGTGTAGCCTTCTTGGAGGAAGAAATCCACTTTTCCATATAGACTCAAAAAAGGTGTAAGGTAAAGTGATTCCAGACTTATTACTTCTGAGTTTTGGCATTTTATATACATGTAATTAAACAGGGGGAAAAAAAAAAAAAAAAAAAAAAAAAGGAAAAAAAAAAAAGCTGGATGACAAAATCCAGTCCAATAAACAAAGCTCTGACATTATACAGAAAAAACTGGAGAACTGGGACAGTTGTGAAGGTCAATACTTGCTAAAAATAAGTATTGATCACTTTAAAAATTAATGTAATCTACTAAAAAATAACAATTACAGCTATTTTTAACTTTGGTAAAGCACAAGGTTCTAATTTGGTGTTGTCACACTCATGCCTCATTGTGAAATGCAGTGGAAGGATTAATCTTTCCAAAACACCATTCATTTAAAGAATGAAAAATACAGCTTTGGGATATTTCTGGAGCTGCCCAGCAGAGAGGGACCTGGGGGTGCTGATTTGACAACTGGCTGAACATGAGCCAGCAGTGTGCCCAGGTGGCCAAGAAGGACAACACCATCCTGGCCTGCATCAGGAATAGTGTGACCAGCAGGACCAGGGAGGTGATCCTGCCCCTCTACTCAGCCTTGGTGAGGCTGCACCTTGAGCACTGTGTGCAGGTTTCGGAACTGCAGTATAGAAGGACATTGAGGTGCTGGAGAGAGTGCAGAGAAGGGCAACAAGGCTGATGAGGGGTCTGGAGAACAGGTCTTATGAGGAGAGGTTGAAGGAGCTGGGGCTGTTCAGCCTGGAGAAGAGGATGCTGAGGGGAGACCTCATTGCTTTCTACAACTACCTGAGAGGAGGCTGTGGTGAGGTGGGTGTTGGCATCTTCTCCCTAGTGACTAGCAATAGGACAAGAGGAAATGGGGTCAAGCTGCTCTAGGGGAGGTTCAGATTGGATATTAGGAAGAATTTCTTTTCAGAAAGAGGTATTGGAACAGGCTGCCTAGGGAGGTGGTGGAGGCACCATCCCTGCATGTGTTCAAAAAACAGGTAGACAAGGTGTTTCAGGAGATGGTTTATTGGTTAGAGGTTGCAGGGTAGGTGGTTGGACTTGATGATCTTGAAGTTCTTTTCCAACCTTGATGATTCTATGATTCTAATATATGAAGAAGATAGTCAACAAGAGGATCAGATATCTCAGTTTTGTTAACTGCAGAAAAACATCATCTTAATTCTTAAACTCTGAAAAATTAAAATTGGAAAACTTAAAATAGAGATTAATTATTAAGAATTATTATGGATTTACTGTTTTAATCCCATAGAGTAAACAATCACAGGCATAATATTTTCTTCAAATACTTTCTTGAGAGGTAAAAAAAATAAAAGGTTGAACATAGAAACCATGGGATCCCTGCAGACCCTATGTAATATCCACATGAGGTATTCATCTCCTCCACATTGCAATTGCTTTCAAAAATGGGCAAGTTTTACAGGGGAACAGTACTACCTAGTGCTTTGCATGTGCTTAGTAGAAAAGAGAGAAAAAGTGTGGCATATGAGGGTAAACAAACCCTTTGGGGTACTCCACTGGAATACCTTGACTAAGTGATAGTTAACCACTGAAATAATTTAATAAATTATTTTACAGGATTCATTAGATAGTCTAAGAGAGTCAAGAGAACATCTGAAGGTTCTTTCCTTGAGATCAGTATTACCCTTTTGTACCCTGATCGTTACATAAGTGATGCAAAAGCTAGGTTATGCACAGCTTAAGTAGTTTGCAGGAGGTCTGAGAAGTTTATGGCAAAACTAAAATTCAGCTCTGTTGAGCCCAGATGTCCTAAGCTGTAAAATCTCATCCTTTGCAACATTGAAACTGTCAGCTCTTACATACTCAGACACAAAGAACAAATAGTTCCTCAACCTTTTATTTGTTAAGCTAAATAGAGAGAACTCCTGTATTGTACCATAAGGAGCATCTTACAGCTCTAATTATTTGTCTCTGGAATGTCTCCAAATATTCAGCATCTTCCTCCAAATGTATATTCTTTCAATGGAGACTGGATGACAAGGGCCCATCCAGATTCAGTATAGACTCTTTTACTTGGTACATCCTGACTTAGACACCTAAGACAATTTTGAGCCACTTGTGGCTACATTGTCACACTAAGCATACCCAACAAAAATACAAACTTTTTAAAATAATTGCAACTGCTTAGGATAAAATGTTACATCCTTGTAAGCAGCAGTTTGAGGCTGAACTTTCTGGCTTTTATGAATTAACTTTTTCATGGAGTCATTCTAACCAAATAAATAACTAAGTAAATAAATAAAACCAGTACAAACAACACAGGGAAAACAATCAAGCAATGTTGGAAGTCTAACCAAATAGGAAAAGTCTGAAAATAGTCTTTCCACTTGAGAAACATGCAAGCTCAAATAAATGAAGGGATTGCATGCATCCTGTGATTAAATATTCCCTAATAGTTCTGAAGAAAACAAGGCAAGACAAAACCAATAAAAAAGTTGACATGGGAAAAGTTACAGAATTCAAGCCATCAGAAGGTTTTTATTTACAAATGCCTTTCTATTGGGAAAAAAATATAAATGAAGCAGCCTATTATTTTTATTTTAGTGTATCTCTAGCTGTAGAAATCAGAGTGAATTTAGTTGTTGCTGTTCACATGTATGTCACAAACTCTAACCTTCTGAGTAATACGTTACACTATTATTCAAAGAAAACTGATGTGAAATTGCCTTATCTTTGTTTTTTAGGATATGATTCTAAGATCTACATAAGCAGAAGCATCAACTGTTTGGATCTCAGAGCAGGCACCACCTCTTGCAGAAAATAACCTTGCTCAATCTTCATTGTTGCTCCCTACTGTTTTATTAATCTAAAATAAAAATCACTGAAAACTCTTTATTTGTAGTTCATTCATAGAAAACAAACAAGAAAAAAAATCATTCCATGTTTATATTCTTTCAAGGATATATTACTAATGGCTACTGAATGCATTACACCGAGAACACCTTGAGAAATAATGTAATATCCATCTAAATCTCTAAAGAGTTCGTTATCATTAGTGTCTTGACAATAGATACAAAATTAATAATAATTATGATAGACATTTAAAATCATGTATTATCATTATCTCTGATGTAATTGCTACTCAAAGAGTATTTCACAGGCCATTGTAGAATTATATGTCAAATTTACCATGATTAATTTTGGTTTATTTGATTTGGTGAAAATAAATTGAGGCAGATTTCCATATGCCTTGAACATAAAGGGCAGAGTCATTAGTGGTGTCCATTTTAGATAGAGGAAAAATAAAAATTCAGCCTGGGATTTACTGAAAAAAAACCTCTAGCTAATGAATTATGCCAAGAGACTCACAGAATCCTCTAATTATACTGATACAGACTTCATCAGCTAATACTTTTCACCTATGACAGTCATCCCCTCCATATGCTAATCCCAGAAGGGATATTTTAACATTGTGCATGAAGATAATTTTTCAACAGCTGTTCTGCATTCTTTTCCTTCTGCACTGATGTTTTTATATAGCAAGGGAAGAAATAGTTTTCTTCTACCCAGGAAACTGCATTCATAAGATTTGCTTTTTCTCTAGTGGTCAGATCTAAAGCACACAAAGGACAAGGCAAGAGAGTCTTAATCACTTCCCCTTACAGTATCTGTACTATTCCTATTAATAAACACTCTGCTTATAGGCAAACTGGGGAGGAGAACTGGCACCAGGCTCTTATTCACTACCCCTGTGGTCCTCCTACTTTCATGGGGTTAGTGGATCCTTATCTCTACCTCTATTAATGTGAGTATGATATATGGTGAAGTAAAGTAATCCAACAACAGGTCTAATAACTTCTGTTTATTGCAGGACCATTGTAGGTGCTGTATTCTTCTTGATTATTTAATGGGCAGATTCCAAAACAGATCACAAATGCAGCCAATATTAGCTTCTGTATGTGTATTAGGTAATGTAATAATTTTTCTACATGTGGATTAAGTTTTCTTATTTTTCCTAGGGAACTCTAAAGCAGGCATATGATTTATATAAAATTTCATAAGACAGTCATAAAAGGACAATCAGAAAAAAAATATTTTCTGTTGAAGCAGGTAATATTTTTTGTAGATCCTGAGGCAATAAATAACAAAGAAACTCGTATGAAACCTTAACCCACTGATCCCATCTGTAAAACTGTCTCCAGAAGTACAACAGGTGGGGTAAGATTTCACCGCTGCATCTGGTTTTGTGACCTGCCACCGAGGACTATATCACCCTACTGCTTTCTCAAAAGAGATTTGCAAAAATGTCACTTATTCTCAGGTGGGTCTGCAAACAACAGTCAGTCGCCTTTTGACACATATTTTGAACTTTTTTTTTTTTTTTGGGGGTGGGGGGCAGGGCAGGTTTACAGGCATTTACTCCAGTATACATCAGCTTGTGTGTTTGGTTTTTTATTGTTATATAGTTTATGAAGACAAGCACTTCAAAGCACCTTAGAGGCACTGCACCTGTTGTGGCTGCACCTAAACGATGTTTTCAGTCTTTAGAAGAAAAAGCAATATTGTTATAGCATGCACAGAACATATGCTAATCTGCTGTACTCCTCAGGCGCAAATGAGATAATGTGCTCATTGTTTAGACACTGGAATTGTTCATTACAAAATGACACAGTGTTTGCCAATTTTGTCTTCATTATAAATGTAAATATTAACTGGTGATATGCAAAGGAATACAAAAAGTCAACAGCAATTAATTGGCTTCTGCAGTAATTAGCAACTGTAAGGCAAACACTTAGGAGCTGTTGTAATTGTCTGCATTAGGAATACACCTCCTGTACAGATCTAATTAGCAATTTAAATAGTTCAGAAATTATATGCCTCTTGCCTTTACACTCCCTGAAGTACTGTTCATTAATGGGGAGAAAATTTGCTAGTAAATGTAATTTGCATTGTCTCCTGTTAAGAGCTCTACATCAAAGCTTCTACATTGTTGCCTCGTACTGAATTATACAGAACTGAGGCTTGTGGACCAATACAGTTGTAATTAGGCTATGATTCCTTTGTAAACAGCAGACACAAAAACTAACAGAATCTTGTTTTGCTCTGAGGTACCCATTATACAATTTAAGCTGTAAATAAGGAAAGCAGAGCTATACAAGGGCCACAGCTACCATGTAAAAAACAATCTAAACTGTGCCTACATTTAATGTAGTTCTATTAATTGATGCTTCAGCAAAATATTTCTTTCTGGGATGGGAAATTTTAGAGTATTCACATAAGGGCTGGGAAGCAGGTCCTCTGGAACAGTATGTCATGTCCAAGACTGATACAAAGATGAAAGGACAAGCAAGTCCAAATAATCATGACGAACACTAGAAGATCTGGGTTTGTTTAGCAAAAAAACAGGTTGAGAGGGTATTTCATTTCAATTTAGACCTACATCACAGGGAGAAACAGGAGGAAATTAGTATATAAATAGATAATTTTTTTTAGTTTAAAGAGATAATTGACTTTAAAGCAAGTGGACTATCTGTACATTTGGATGGAAAACTGGCATGACATTCCTGAACACCAAGAAGATTAAATTCTCAAATAGCTTTTAAACAAGATCAAAGTCCCTGTCTTCTCTATGGCAGAGCTTAATCTTTTTATGAACATTTAAAATGGGACATATCCATGACCGAGGGGGTAACTGGTAGCTTTACACTCCGAAAAAGACCACATAGGCTTAGAACTGATAGACTTTGGGTAAATGCTGAAAGAAGGACCTTTGTTCAGAGTCACAGGAACAGTGAATTTCAGCATGTGATTAACCTCAGGCAAGTGTATATAACATAATTGCTTTCATGCCTGGGTGCTACTGCTGCTGCCATTAGCAATAGCTAAGCTGCACTACTTGCAACACAGATGCTGTGTTAAATAAAATGAGATATGCTATCACTCACACCAGTGAATGGTGCTAAAACTATAACAGTGCCTATAAGGAATATAATGATCCTCAGATATCACACTCCATTTTTTGTTCTCTCCAGAGCCTGATGCTGGCAACCTCTGCTCTGAAGTCTGCTTCTCTGTTCCTGTGAGAACATCTCAAAGCAAAAAATTTCACATCACAGCACCAACACTTCACTTTCTGGCTAGCACTGCAAGAACAAATGAGTGGTTAGGAGAGAGAGAAAAGAGTTGTTAGATTCTTTCCTCAAGCACTCCTATTAGCTATGTTTTAACCAATCATTGATTGGAGCATTTTCTTCTACAAGCTGCAACAGTCCAGGTGAAGACTTGTTAAACATCTAATGATCAGTAAATGTTTCAGACTGTGTATTCTAAAGCAATTCATAGGCTTTGTTTGTTTGTTTGTTTTCATTTTTTTTCCCATCACTGGTTCTTCAAAAGTATGTATTTAATTCTGAAAAATATATCTTTGCACTTCCTTTTATTGAGTAGTCCGTTGATGCTCATATTCTGAGAATTTAAAAAGTCTTTTTGAAGAAAAAATTAGAATTACCACAGGCAGTAGAACCAGGACATACGGGATTTTATGTTCATTTTCTTTATTTTCTTGCAATTTTCCATTCATATCTTGTGCACTCAGACAAGGTCTCTGCAGAATTTTGGACTATGAGTGGGAGTGAAAGGAGGAAAAAAGGGGTGAGACATAGCACATTGCATTTACATACTGACATATAGGATGTTCAGCATTAAAATGTACTTTTTCTGTAAGAGTAGAAATCACAGCCAGTTTCTTAAAATCTAGGGAAACCATCTACTCACTGTTAACATAGAAGACAGAAATTTTATAAACTCTGCTCTAAAAAAATACTCTTTCTTCAAGGCTGATTTTTACTCTCAGTCACTCTTAGTTGCTTGAAATTGTCATTATAGTAAATGAAATTACAATATGCATGTATTTGTTTCCCTCTAATTCATCTTCTACAATGACATTTCTTTCATTGAAGATTCCTCTTTTGATGTGCAATGTGGTATAACATGCTGCTCATCAGGCACTAATGGACTTGTTCTCAACACTTGTGCAAAAGATGACCATGGGAATTTAATGTAGTCTATTACCTTCAAGTGCGTGTGGAACTGCAAAAATTTTGGAAATGCAAGGAAGATAAATAATGTTGATTCATTACAAAAAACATTCATTGTACTTGTTTCAGCTTTTTTACTCTTCTTCCTTCCTGAAATTACCTACTGTTAGGACTTAATAGGCAGAATAAGCTTTTAGATTCTGAAAATACATATGAACACTAGCAAGTACTTCCAATTCAGTACTGTCACTGAAAATATGTGGGTATTTGCATACTTTCACAGTCAAGTTCATAAAGCAAACTGCTTACTTTTTAAAAGAAAACAGGTCTAAAACAAATCCCATAAAAAATCTCTGATTTTCCTAAACTTTTGACCACATCCTTCTCAAAACCTGGCAGTATAGTTCCATGAAGACTTTTGCTGATGCTAAAAAATGATTTTGCTTTCCCAGATCTTTCCTGTTTACCAGATCTTACCATCATGACACCATAAACAACAAAGGTCAGAACAATCAACTGGATGAAATAATTAAATAAGACTTCATTTTTAATGGGAAAACTTAAAAATACTCCAAACTTTTAATAATTTAGTTCTTATTCAGACTGTTTTCCTGACCTAGACAGCCATTCTCATAGCCTTCAGACATACCTACTCCTTAGAAAGTGTGGGAAATGGAAAGGCAAGGAATAAGTGAGACGAGGAGTGTCTCCAGTCACAATGGGATTGGGTTAGCCCCACACACTGTAGATAAGAGTTTCAGATCAAAAGGTGCAGGGAAAGACTGTTTCATAATTAAATACAGAAAAGTTAAGAGAGAGAAGTGGAGATGTGTATGATAGCCTGGAGGTAGGACACCCACTGGGAAGCCAGAGGATTTGTTCCTACACCAAAAACTGATGCAGTTCCTCACAAAGAGTTCCACAGTGGTCACCCTTCTCCCAGATTCTCATAATTCTCATTTTCTCATTTTTTTCTTCTGAAAAGTTGCAGATACCATGAAAATCTTCACTGCAATCAAGGCATCCCTTCTTTGAAGACAGAAAAAATGTAATTAAATAACCTGAGGAACACCTGGAGGAAAAAAAGGAATAGAGAGAAGTTTACATTATACACATAAATAAATAAATAAATAAAACTAATAATTATAAAGGCAAGCCTCTTTTAGAAGGCTAGGCAGCCATAGCTCCTAAAGGAAAGTATGTCAGGGTGTCGGGGAATGGTGTTTTCTTCTTCACCTGACACTTTTTATTATCTAAAATTAAAATGGTTACTTTTTGGAAGACTGTAAGGTGTATATCACTGCTTTTACTATATGTGGACAGCTAACTTGCAATTAATGGCTTTCAAAGTCAGATTGCAGACATGGATTAATAAGAATATTGCAGAATACAGTATGCACAGGGAGTTAGATACCTGTATGATTCTTAAAATCTCAGAATATGGTGCTAAGCAGTAGATTGATGTGGACAGAGGTAATATATGAATTCTCTGTGGCTGCAGGAGTAAGAACAAGCTGTACCAAAAAGGGGCATAAAAGAGCTATACTTACATCATCCTTTAAATTAATTTTCTTCACTGTCTCAGACTACTGTTGCTGTAAATACTGAGGTTACAAACATGCGTGCATTCTACAAAAAAATGAATTAAAATGTTAGTTGCATTTATGGAAATTATATTTACATTGAATAGTTGTATCACAAGATTTTTCTAGATAAACACAGGACAAACAGCCATCACAGTTTTCTAAGTCCGTTGCTGGAATCAGCAAAAAGTTTAAAAATACGTGAATATGCCTCTCTAACGTACAGGGTTCTGATTTTATTCTTACATGCCATGCAACAACAGTTTGTTACCAATTGAAACTGAGATTTCATACTTTGTTTTACAGGAAAACACTTTCAATTTTCAAACCCTCTTATTGTTTTGATTTTATTGATTATTTTTTTTTTCCTTTTCAAGTAGAAACTTTAAAAATAATTTTTCCTTAAGGAAAAATAGAAGTGGTACCGGAGATCACCTTTTCTTATGAACTCGAATATAAAGAGGCTTTAAAAGGATAACAGGAAAATTCTGAATTATTGCTGTAGTTTTTTATCTTGGAAAGAATATCTTAAACAGTAATTTGCCTTCCATGTTGTAAGAATGATTTTTATTTTTTTTTTCTATTACAAGAGCATAACACATGTCCTAAGTCTTCATATCTTGAGTCAACTTAATGGGAAACCAGGCAAATGTTTATAGTTTTTAATTTCAAAATACAAGTGCACTAGGCATCACTTCTAGTACTATTTTTTACAGGAGAAAAAAAAAAAAAAAAAAAAAAAAAGGAAAAATCTAGTAGTTACTTCAGAGTTTGAGCTATGCTCTCCTTTATTCTTCTTTCTCAGTTTCTTTATGCTTTTAGCAAGGAAAGTGCTCAAAATTGCTTTTGGAAAGATTGTCTCCATTATAGCTTCTCTTCACATCTACAGTCATTTTACCAAATCTTAGAGATGCAGTACAATTCTCATTAGAGCCAGCTGGGAGATTTTCACTGACTTTACTAAGGACTGGATAGGGGCTTTCTGCTTTCCAGATGAAAGTCAGAGCTCTTGCCCAGATGTGCAACATTCATTGCTTTTGGCCACAATATATACACCCTTGACCATCACTGGAACCTCCAAATTCTCAGTGTACCTAACAGGAAACTTTAACGGCCGAACTGTGTAGTTAATTCACCACTTCAATTAACCATTTTCAAAATAGAGTTAAAACTTTGTGTTGTTTTTTTTTAAAAGAAACAGTTTTCTCTGTGAAAAAGTCTGCTTCCCTTCTACCCTGCTTCCCCTTGCCTCACCTTTCTCAAAGAACAAAAAGCACAGTTTTCCTAGAAATACTCATTAGAGGGACAGTCACTACAAGACCTTTCTACTTATAAAAAATTAAAAGAAAACCACTGAAGCAAAAACCCAAAAATATTTTTAGAGCTCATTAAGTGCTAACAAGTTTTTTTTGCTCTTCTTAGATGGCAGGCCTATGGCTTTAGGAGTCCATTCATTAATGCTTTTTACTCCTGTTACTTTTATGCCTCCAGGTCAGAAGAGCTGATATCCTGTACCATGCACTGAGGGATCTTCCATGTGAAAGTATCAGTCACAGCAAGACCTTGATGAACAGAATTAAATTTGTCATAACTCTGACTCTTTTTCCTGATTCTTGAAAAGTAAGATATTGGGCACACTGCTGTACAGTGCTTCCCACTGTTGACTTTTTTATGCTTCATCTTCATGAATAAGATAAATAATGCACTCCTGTCAAGATGTGGATGTGACTGCAGAGATTGAAAGCCATCTCTCATCTTGCAAAGTGGATTATAACTGTAGGCTCTCCTTCATTTTGCAGAACAATCTCTTAAGGAAGAGCTAGGAATCCCTTACTTTTCTAAATATTATTTTGAACTCCATTCCTTATGTTACTTCATCTGTAAAACCAGAATATTATATTCTTCACAACATATTAGGGTTGAATGATGGATGGCTGTGCATGTATTAAGCTATATAATACAAGGCCTTATCACATTACATTTAATTCTGACCCACTTTTATACTGTGAAAAGTGACTTTTTTTCCAACAGGGTTACCCAAATACCAACACAAAAAGAAATTTGTAAGGACTATGACTTGATTTTTGGTAATCCAGTACCTTGTCACGAGTCAAGCCCCCATTTTTATTCTGAACTAGTCCTAGCACATTTCACCAGTCTTTTGGAGGATAGGAAATTTTACGGTCTGATTGTTCATTATTTTTCTGCCAATCATTTTTTATTTCTGTATTGGGATTTTGTTTTTTCTCCTCCTCCTGCCCTCTTTTTGGGTTTCTTTTTGATTTCTTTTTATTGGCAGAAGGAGGGTTATTTAGTTTCCCGACTTATTGGATCTTTCCCTGGAATTAGACTTTTAATTAGACCTTGAATTAGACCTTCTAGGCCATTTCTCTACCAGTGTTTAGGTGATTGTAGGAATAATTCTGAGACAAAATCTCAGGTGGGATGCCTATACGCATGGCTTCCTGTTTAAGTCTAGCATATGGCCCCATGTCACCTCGAGATGAAGCATCTTTCTTTTCAGCATGTTGGCCTTTATGTGTGCTGTTTGGCTTTCTGTTCCATTTATCTCTGCTCACAACTGTCCAGGCACCCTGTGATTCCTTTTGCTGCTGAGAAGGGTTCTGAGGTGGCATAGTAGCCACATCAACATACGAAAGATGAGTGACTTGCCTGACCGCAAGAGGCTTGCAAGAATTTTCAGATTCAGGTGCACTGTAAGTCCTGCTGTAATCTATCAATTCCCTGGCCAAATCAGACCAGGTGTACCCTTTGCCATCTCCCTTTCGAATTTTATCTGTAATTTGGATGGCCACATTTTTAAGTGACTCAGGGAGTCCCCTGATTAAAGCATTCATTTTGTCTGGATTCACTTGGAGATTCATAGGACTATCATGACTCAGCACCAAGTCATGTTCATAAATAATTTAAATTATGGCAGCCTTTTGGATATTTTTCAGAAGATTAGACTGGTCCCTTGCAGGATGCTCAGTTCCCCCCTAGAAATGGGTTCAATTGAGCCAACATTATAAGACGCCCGCTGAGTTAGGGTCCATGGGTAAGTCAGATCTCCATTTGTTAAAATAATTCTGGGTCCCCAGTAAGATGTGACCTCATCTTCATGTAACATGATTTTGTCTCCTCTTGACATTTACACTCTAATAAGATATTCAGTGTCCATCTCAGACAGAACCCTGCTAAATTATTTTTTAAGCTTTGTCAGTTCCATTGGTGTGTAAGATGTTTCTTTATGCATCACTTTTCTTTTACTGGTATCTTTTTCATCAGAATAATCGTTTTTCACAACCAGGTGCATGTGTCTGTGTTCCACTCTCCCTTTCTCCTCATCTTCAGAACTAGTATAGTGAGAAGACGAATGAGTGAAAGCATTTTTCACAACTGTAGAGAGCTGGTGGAGTCTTTTCTCCAATTTATCTAGCCTTTCAGTGACACGTATTACAAAGGTACTGACTACTTGTTGCAGCACCTTTGTTAAATCTGCCTCTATTCCTCCCTACTGCTTCTCCTTGGCTGGAGCCGGGGGAGAGAGAGGCTGTGCAGGGGCTTGCTGCTTTTGCAGCTCTGACTTTGTTTTTAAGATGGAAGGGCAGACGTTTCCCATTCTGGGATGGAAACTCACATTTCTTAGCTGACTGCTCAGGGAAGAGAACCTGCTTAGAGCTTACAGGCTTGCATTTTTTTAGTGTTTTAAGGTTGTCTGGGATCTCGGTGCCCTAGCTACTGGAATCTGAGGAATCCTCATAACTTACAAATTCCCCAAATCCATCATCTAACCAAGATGGGGTGGCACTGTTTTTTTTCTTCTTTCCCTGCATTCTTGACTCTTTAACCTCTTGCTGTAACCCTTCATTCTCTTCCTGCAGCTCTGCAACCTTTGTCTGTAACCCCTCCTTTGCTTGCCACACAACCATGGCCAGGATAAAGAAACTACAGATGTTAAAGTAGTCAAGCCCGTGTTTCTTAATCTGACTTTTAGCCTCTTTAGACACAGAAGTACCATCTTCCAAAGCTGTGAGGTCATTTGAGATGTTACTGAGGTCTCCCTCCATTAATCCTAAATTAATTTATAATGATCCCTGTTTACGATGTACTTATGCCTTTTAACGTGCTCCCAAAAGGGAGTGCAATTCCTCCTCAAAATCAGGGAACAGTAAAAATAGCCTCTCCTGAACTTCAGTGCTTTCTGCATAAATCTTGTCTGAACAAGCACTGTCAGCATTTATATAATTTATATCCACCTTGGTAGCCATTATTTATTTATTTATTTCCAAATACTCTTTACTTTACAAATTTAGTGATTTCGGAGCATCATGGGCTTCTAACAACCCACATATCCCACTTCTGACACCACAATGTCACGAGCAGATGCCAGCGGGGCTACTGGCTGCCAGGTGATTTTGCGACTTCAACCCCCAGTTTGGAGGGGTTGTTGAACGAGACCGAGGGTCACACATGGAGTTCACCTCTCACAGAGGAACGGCGGCTGCAGGACCGTATTTTAGAGTGGTAGTTAGAATGCACCCCCACCATGCTCACAAATTGCTACTGAGACCAATGTTTAGTTTACGAATTAACCCGTTTGTTAAGGGTTAACATAAACTCTGAGATGAGGTTTAGGGAAAATGTAAAAATGGCAAATGGCTACCAGGGATATATCAGGGAAGCAATGTGTCCTCTAGGGAGGTAATGCAAAAAGTTCTGTGCTCTTAAGGTGTTCTCTCTGAGAGAGGGTTGTGGATCAAAGGAGAGGGAGGGAGGAATTGAGCCCAGCAGGAAAGTTAGAGCGAGTGTGTGTTTACCCTTCCATGGTGTGTGGCTCCTGGGATGCGGCTTCTTTCCAGCTGGCAGGGCTCGGTAGCAGGTCCGTAGGGGGCCGGCTTCCCGGTAACAGGGGCGATCCCCCAGCAGCAGGCAGGCGGAGCGGCAGGCTCCAATCCTGGGGCAGAGTGGCAGGCGGACTGGGCAGGCAGCTACAGCAGGAGCTTGAAGTCTGTGGTTTCAGGGAGGCAGTCCCTCCCGGCTCGGCAGCAGCAGCAAAACAGGGGGGAGCTCCGGCCCTGACCCTGACAGCTGTGGGAAGGCCCCGGTGCTCCAGGGGCCAGAACCCCGGGACACAGGGCTCAGAATCCCAACACGCTCACTTGCTAAGGCTCAGGCTCGATCCCTAGGTCAGGCAGGCAGGCCTGGCAGAATCCCAGCGCCAGGCTCAGCAGCAGGGGGGTGTCCCATGCAGAAAGCATCTGTGCAGGCCTCGGTCCCACCTGCTGAACTCACTGCTTTTTATACTCCCGAGACCCCCCTGTCCAGCCCATGTCACTGTCCAGAGCCAATTGGCATCCATGAGTCCCAAGTTGGGGCAGTAACTAGCAGGGGCATAACTTGTCCATCCTTCCTGCCTTGTATCACACCTGTTGTTTTGCTTTCATTTGTCCTTGAGCAGCAGGCCTGGTTTTGGTTCGTTAGCTGAGTATAATCAGCAGAAGGCCTTTACTGGCTCAAAAGGCATTTTGTTTAGACTTACGTGAGGAAGAAGAAGAACTGTTTCCCACATAACTGAACAACTGGAAACAAAAGAAAAAATATAGTTTGGTGAAGAACTTGATGCATCGGGATAATAAAACCAGGAAAAATGTTAATAGAAACTTCTTGTAAAAATAGATAGATAGATAGATAGATAGATAGATAGATAGATAGATAGATAGATAGATAGATAGATAGATAGATAGAATAGAGTTCTCTAATAATTTAACTAATACTGCAAGAGGAGATTTCTTTGAAAACTTTGAGTTCTGTCTTTCAAAGAAAGTTCAAGCGGATGATAAATGTCATAACAGCTTTTTTTCCCCCTTAATTTTAATTCTTGCTCCTTACAGTATAATCTTTCCAAAAGACGTCACAACACCTACACATGTTACACAGAATCACATAATCACAGAATCTTAGGGGTTGCAGGGGACCTTGAAAGATCATGTAGTTCAACCCCCCCCTGCTGTTCTGGGGCTTTTTTCCAAATTTTCATTAATAGCTATATCTAGGACTCTGATAAAATTCCCAGTTTTCCTTGATGCCCTCGTCTAGATGTTTTAGCAATTAAAACAACATAGAGATACATATTTGAAAATAAACAAACTGATATTCTCATCTCAATAAGTTATTTTCAACTTATAAAATATTCATACTAAGAATGTATTCAAAAAGCAAGTGTAGAACTATGGAATTGAGATACTGAGGTTAGAAAGGGAATATAGTATATTTAAAAATTATATCAATATAATTCTAAGCCATTTTATGCCCTTTCCAATGCAAAGAATGTTAATAGCCAAAATTTAGACACAGATTTCTCATAGTGCAGTAAAATAGCTGCTGTGTCAGAATCACCAGGATGGCATCTGCTTTGTCATTTCTTAAATATGTCTTTTCAAATTCAGTAACCAAAGGGAGTTTATAGATACATAGGTTTGAGTTTTGCTACAGCTATCATGAAGTGACCCCAAAGTATAGTTTGGAATAATGAAATTCTTAAAAAATAAAATTTAATTCAGATCCTTTAGTAGTTCTGATGAAGTGTAAGTGATTTTTTGGGTTAATATCTTTTACACAATCTGCATTTTGTCGTAGAATTATGCCTTTCTCTACCTGATTCTTTCCAATGGATGTGCTGAAATAGACATGAAGTACTATTCTCAGAGAGATTCTGAAAAAGCTAAAACCATGAAAAACTTGAAATTCCTTTTTACAGATACCCTTGTGCTTCTAAGAAATTGACTGTCATTTTGTGCTACTCTTTCTTTAGATTTCTGGAAGGAAAAGTAAGATGACTCAAGCAGTACAGATGGCCCAGATTTAGTATGTTTCTGGCTGTCAAAAATGTCTCTGGTCAGAGTCTGGGTTTTACAAATACTTAGAGATTAGCTTTCATTTCACCTACAGGACAACACCTCAGATAACTTTGCCAAACTCTACAGAGCCACTTTCATACTGATAACTTTTTCATTAATGTATTATTGTATGATTACATGGTATATTACAAGCAGGTGAAAATAATTACATTAATAATTTTTTGAAAGATAATTATTTTTGGTGGGTTTAATAAGTTAAAAAGCTCACTCAACCAACTAAGTCAGAACTGCTGCAGTCAAAGGTACCACATGGTGATGAGTTGAAGGGAACACAATCATGTTTTTGGAATCAGAAAATTGTCAGAAGTCATCATTCCTGACTAAAATCAACTCTAAAGAGGAACATGGAATGAAACCAGTTATGCTTCAAATACCTCTGCAGATGTCGTGGCCATTTTAAAAAATACTTTTGTTTGAAGATGAAGAAAAAGTATCGCTTTTTAGTATCAACTGTTTTAGGCCAGTTTATATTTTTCCCATTTCCTGGCACAGGGTATGATAGGAGTAACCTGTTTCTTAGATGTATTGTGGATTAGTCAGAAACAAACACTATAGAGAAAATCTGGTACATAGACTGAAGGCCAGAGAATCCAGTTTTCAAATTTCAGAGGTTTTACATTTTGGGCTTAAATATTTCCTTCTGTAATTTCTAAGTTAAAATAAAAGTTGCTTTCACTTCATAGACTATAGTTGTGAAAGTGACTCCCAAAATAATGAGACCAAATACTGTATACACTACTGAGTGAATTCCTACTGAGTGACACACAAAGATAGCTCTTAGGATGTCTACAGTCCAGTAGAATTTGGGGATTTTTGTAAATTGTAATATGTTTCCCACTAACCTGCAAGAGTAAATTTGAGTTATAGTGGAGTATGTTGACAGATCAACAGCAGATCTCATTCATAGCTAACCAGTGCTATACTACCAAAAAATGGGCTGCAGAGTTGCAGATCTCAACACAAACGCATATTTCTTTGGAGCCTTTCTAAAAGTTATTGTCCAAGGAGATGGTAGCTTGCCATTTGCTGCTCTAGAGACATGTGGCAACTGAAATAAATACATAGCACACAGATTTTTCTGAAACAGTGAGGACTATCTTTTTTGTTACTTAAATGCAAGTACATAAGTGACTAGATTCTAAGAATATTGTCCCCAGACAATTTAGCTAATAACATAAGGATTATGAGAGGACACTTCAAGTTTATCCAAGATCAGAGTGATGGTAATACTAGCATGTTTTTGACAGTGCTCTACTGACTATTAGGACCTTGGAGTCCCATTTCAGGCATGCTAATTAAGCAGAATTAATCCAAGCTGTGTTCTTTATTTTGGAAAGTACAAAACATACAAACCAAACAAACAATTAAATGCACTTTTGTCTCAGTTTCCCCACAGTGTTTGTGCTTCCTTCAGTCTTACATGAGAGCTTTCAGGAGCTCCTCAATCCTTTCTCATTTTTTCTTCCCTCCTTTAAGCATGACTTCTCAAACGGTTAAAAACTTCTCAGACTTGTAGTCTGTTTTTCCGTTTCCAATCTTTCTGAAAAAAATGACGGAAGTAATTTTCAGTGATTCCCCTCTACCTGGAGCATATCTTCAAACGAAATTATCAAAATGCTCCCTGGTCTGGCACTTGTCTGTGGCATTATCTGACATCTATTACCTAGTTATCTATTTGATAGATGAGTTTTGCTGGTCTACAGTCTATTTTGTCAAGGACAGCTTCCAGTAGAAAGAAAAATCATCAAAGACCAATGAATTGTCCAGCAATCTTGGGGTTCACAATTATGAAAGCATCCAAAATAAAAGCTAACAGAGGATGCCACCACCCTCCTTAGTAAGGCTAAATTCTGATTGCTGAGCTAAATGTTAATTATCTACAACTGGAATAAAATATTGTGCAGGTTGCCTTTGCCATCCTGTTTCACAAAGACTTGTTGCCACAACCATTTCAGGATTAATTTTGGAGTGTGAAGAAGTCAGCTCTGAGATAAAGAAGTTAATGTCAACTACTCATTTTTCAATGAACTGAAAATTAGACTTACTTATCTAAAAGGTTGTCGTGGTTTGGGCCCAACACGACAACAAAGGATCAGCCACATGGCCCCTCATTCAGCTGCACCCCCCCCACACATACACACACTCTGGGATGAGGAGGACAAAGCTCCAGGGTTGAGACAAAGGACAAGGAGGATTCTTCACTGATTAAGGTCCCAGGCAAAACAGACTCAACTTGGGGAAAAAATAATAATTTTTTATTTATTTAGTGTGATTAGTTTCACACTAATCAAACACACACGGGACACAGACAACACAAAGAGCAGGGCTTGCATATGTTACCCCACCCCTCCCTTCTTCCTGGGCCCAAATTACTTTGTTCCTGGTTTCTTTCCTCCTTCCCCCCAGCGGCACAGGGGGACAGGGGATGGGGTTTAGAGTCAGTTCACAGGCTGGTGGTTCCTGCTGCTCCTTCCTCCTCAGGAAGAAGGATTCCTTACAGTCCTTCCCTGCTTCCCCACAGGGTCCCGACCATGGGAGAGAGTCCTCCACGAACCTTTCCTTCATGAGTTCTTCCCATGAGGTCCAGAGCTGCTCCAGCATGGGCTTCCCACAGAGTCACAGGCTGCTTCGGGAACAGCCAACTCCCCTGGCGCCGGGGTCTTCCAAAGCTGCATAATCCAAGTCCACTGTCAGAAAATCCAAGTCCACCCCTCCTAGCCTGTTCAGGGAATGTTCCACCACGTTCCTTCATGACAGTCTGCCATCTCACCATAGGTTGCAGGGAAACTTCTGTTAGGGCACCGTCTTCTACTTCTTCCTCAACAACTGTGGGCACTGTTCTGCCTCTCCAGCTCATCTCCTTTCCAACTGTTCTTTCCAACTTATCATTTCTTTCATATGTTAATTACAGAGTCATGTCTATTCTCTTTAATGGCTCCTTGCCTTGCTGGTTTTGGAGCTGGGGGAGCTCTTCGGCTTCTTACCAGAGCAGCCCATGGGGCCCCTCCCCTACTCCCAAAGAACCCACCAAACCAAACCAGCACAACTAGAAGACATAGAACTCTCTATATCATTGACAGATTAACATGGTGCACTCACTTGGCCTCAGAATGGTGCAGTGTGTCTACATGACATAGGAATAAATACTACACGCTACTTACACTGCAGGATGTATCTCCAGTTAAACCTTACAGTAAAGTCAAATGCTGGTGGGCTAAAAAAAATGGACATATATATTTGCAAACAATCATATTACACACATTTGTTGGCAAAAGAGGAAACATGCGTTTTTAAAATTAAGTTATTCTGTTAATATGTCCTTGTAACTTACATACTTACTTAATTACATATTTAAGTTATTAAAGATTGTATGTCAATAACTTCAGGAAGAAAACTCATTTTTCAGGATAGCTGGAGAACAAAGAAGACTATAAATCACTGTTTACTGATTTATTGATTACATTCCAAATATGAGCTACATAATTGTAAGGTTGTATGTGAAAAAGGTAATGCTTTATAAGAAGCAAAAAGTCTTCCATCAAGATATAAGGATATCACTTTCATTGTTGTTTTTTTTTGTTTTGTTTTGATTAACTTATTTAAACACTGTCAATCAGAATTTTAATATGAAGTCAGAAAATAATTATGACCTACAATAAGCTTAAAATTCAGGTGCATTTTGGGAAGGCATACATAAATATTTCCTTCACTACTGCACTCTTTTGATTTGATATGGTTTTATGTACAAAGGATTTTTCAGTAACTTCAAGGAACAGTATATGGAATTAAAAAAAAAAATAAAAAAATTGTCAGGCAATTCTGTTGTACTGTTGTAAAAAAGAAGGAATCTTATCCCATGGGGAAGCAGAGGAGGACTGTAAGGAATCCTTCTTCCTGAGGAGGATGTTGCTGCAGGAACCACCAGCCTGTGAACTGACTAAACCCCATCCCCTGTTCCCCTGGGCTGCTGAGGGGAAGGAGGGAGAGAAGCTAGGAACAAAGTAATTTGTGTCCAGGAAGAAGGGAGGGATGGGGGGTAACGTATGCAAACACTGCTCTTTGTGTTGTGTGTGTCCTCTGTGCATCTAATCAGTGGTAAATTAAATTATTATCTTTCCCCAAACTGAGTCTATTTTACACATTATCTTAATCAGTGAAGAATGCTCCTTGCCTCTATTCTTGTCCCATGAGCTTCTACTTGGCCTTTGTCCTCCCCATCCCAGTGTGTGTGTGTGTGGGAGCTGAGTGGGTGGCCACAGGGCTGGTTCTTTGTTGTCGTGTTGCTTACAACAGAGATCACCCCGTGCTACCTCCTGTTATCACCAGTATTTGATCAAATCAGCCACAGCTTTTTAATTTAAGTTTTGAAAATGTTTAAGGATGTGGATTCTACAACTTTGGCATGGGTTGTGGAATTGGTAGTTAAGCAAACAAAAAGTTGGCTACCCACAACTTTTTGGGTAAGCAGTTCCATGGCTGCTCCACTCTCATTGTGAATAAGCCTGTCCTAATATTGAATTTCAAGAGTACCATCTTTCTGAACTATGTAATAATGACACCTTGAATAATTTCTAGTAAACAATTGACTGAACAAAAAGTCCTCCAGGGGAACTATGGTAAAGCTAGAAAGTGAGAGAGATCCAATCCTGCTTTTAACACTCACAAGCCTTATAAAATTGTACTTATGTGACACTTCATAATTAATACTTTGGAGCAACTTCTTTTTCTTATACAACAAGATGCTCATTCTCCAGTAGCATATGTAATAAAATTAGATTTGCTTGAAAGAAAGTTCTAGTGTACCAGGAAGTAAATTGCTTGGCCATGTCAGTAAATCTGATAGGCACTTTGTGG
Organism: Apus apus; assembly: GCF_020740795.1. NCBI lineage: Eukaryota > Metazoa > Chordata > Aves > Apodiformes > Apodidae > Apus > Apus apus. The sequence goes on along the minus strand of NC_067312.1, from coordinate 42,088,705 downwards.
ATAACATAAATAAAATCAGCTTTCTGTTTTTCCTTTTTTCTATATGCTCCTTGATGACAGTCTCTCTAATGATGACAAACTTCTTAAAATTTTACTTTATCTCTTCTACGAGAAATTTCACATACGTAGTGGCAGGGAGTGCCACTTAGATCCCAACAAGTCCATGGGTCCAGATGGGATTCATCCTAAGGTGCTAAGGCAGCTGGCAGAAGAACTGGCTAAGCTGCTCTCAATCATTTGTCACCAGTCCTGGCTGACTGAGGAGGTCCCAGATGACTGGAGGTTGGACAGTGTGATGCCCATCCACAAGAAGGGCAGGAAGGAGGATCCAGGGAACTACAGGCCTGTCAGCCTGACCTTGCTGCCTGGCGAGATTATGGAACAGACCATCGTGAGCGCCATCAAGTGGCATGTAGAGGACAACCAGGAGATCAACTCTAGCCAATATGGGTTTAGGAAAGGAAGGTCTTACCTGACCAATCTCATGTACTTCTATGACTGGGTGACCTGCCTACTGGATGCGGGGAAGTCTGTGGATGTGGTCTACCTTGACTACAGCAAGTCCTTAGACACAGTCCCCCACAGCATCCTCATGGAGAAGCTAGCAATCCAGGGCTTGGACAGGTGCACCCTTTGCTGGGTTAAAAACTGGCTGGATGACTGGGCCCAGAGAGTGATGGTGAATGGAACTGCAACCAGCTGGCGTCCAGTGACCAGTGGGTCAGTACTGGGCCCAGTCCTATTCAATATCTTTATTGATGACCTGGATGTGCAGACTGAGTCCACCCCTAGTAAATTTGCAGATGACACCAAGTTGGGGGCGAAGTGTCGATCTGCTGGAGGGTAGGAAGAAGGTGCAGAGGGACCTGGACAAGCTGGGTTGATGGGCTGAGGCCAATGGCATGAAATTCAACAAGACCAAGTGCAGAGTCCTGCACTTTGGCCACAACAGCCCCAGGCAGTGCTACAGACTGGGGGAAGAGTGGCTGGAGAGCAGCCTGGCAGAGAGGGACCTGGGAGTACTGGCTGACAGCAGGTTGAACATGAGCCAGCAGTGTGCCCAGGTAGCCAAGAAGGCCAATGGCATCCTGGCTTGTATCAGAAATAACGTGGCCAGCAGGAGATGGGATGTAATTCTCCCCCTGTACTCAGCACTGATGAGGCCTCACTTCAAGTACTCTGTGCAGTTCTGGGCCCCTCACTTCAAGAAGGATATTGAGGTGCTGGAGTGGGTCCAGAGGAGAGCAACAAGGCTAGTGAAAGGACTAGAAGGAAAGTCTTATAGGGGTAGGCTGAAGGAGCTGGGGTTGTTTACCCTGGAGAAGAGGAGACTCAAGAGGGACCTTATCACTCTCTTCAACTGCCTGAAGGAGGTTATAGTCAGGTGGGGACTGGGCTCTTTTTCCAGGCAACTAGCAACAAGATAAGAGGGTACTGCTTGAAGCTGCACCAGGATGGGTTTAGGTTGGATATTAGGAAGCACTTCCTCATAGAGAGGGTGATTAGACATTGGAATGGACTTCCCAGGGAAATGGTGGAGGCACCATCCCTGGATGTGTTCAAGGAAAGGCTGGATGTCACACTTAGTGCCACGGTCTTGCTGATGTGGTGGTGTTAACTCATGGGCTGGACTTGATGATTCTGTGAAATTAAGGTGTGGATCACTTCTGTAACACTGAAGAAAGTTTTGAAAACCTAAGCACAATAATATTTAACAAGGAAAGATTTTGGCACAAATATTTTGACAAATTCTTTAATTAACCTGCTCTTAGGGTATTAAAGCAAAAGGTTTTCATTTGAAGCTTTTGCCTTTTTTTTTTTTTCCCCCGATAACAAAAGGGAAAACTTTCTGTCGGCATGGCTGGATGTGGCACTTAGCGCCAATGTGGTGATGTCAGTTGTAGGCTGGACTTGATGATCTTAAAGGTCTTTTCCAGCATGGGTGATTCTTTGATTCTGTGATTGCTGTATTAATCCTAAGAAAATCGTCAATGCATGGGAGTTTCCTTCGCAGAGAACTGAGGCCGAGGTCAATTGTAATGAAGTTCAGTGATGCCGAGTGCTGGCTCCTGCACTTCAGCCACAACAACCCTATGCAATGCTACAGGCTTTGGGAAGAATGGCTGGAAAGCTGACCAACTGAAAGGGACCTGGAGGTTCCGATTGATAGGTGGTTGAACAGTGTGCTCAGGTGGCCAAGAAGGCTAATGGCATCCCGGCCTGTATTAGGAATAGCATGGCAGGTAGAACTAGGGAGGTGATCATCCCTCTGTACTCATCATTGGTGAGGCCAAACCTTGAACACTATGTCCAGTTTTGAACAGCTCAATACAAGAAAAATATTGAAGTGCTGGAGCATGTTCAGAGAAGGGTGACCAAACTGGTAAAGGGTCTTGAGAATAAGTCTTATGAGGAGCGGCTGACAGAACTGGGGCTATTTGGCCTGAAGAAGAGGAGGCTGAGGGGAGACCTCATTGCCCTCTCCAACTACTTGAAAGGGCATTGTAAATAGGTAGGTGCTGGTCTCTTCTCACAAGTAACTGGTGATAGAACAAGAGCAAATGTCTTCAAGCGGCACCAGGGGAGGTTTCAACCAGACACTAGGAAGAATTTTTTGCTGAAAGGGCTGTCAGACATTTGAACATGCTGCTCAGGGAGGTGGTTGAGTCACCATCTCTGTTTAAAAGTAATCTAGATGTGGCACTTGGGAATATTGCATAGTACTGGACTTGGTAAAGTAGGGTTAAAGGTTGGAGTCAATGATCTTGAAGGTCTTTTCCAATCAGAGTGTTTCTGTGATTCTGTGATTCTGTGAACTACATCCTGTAGGGAGTAATATATATGTTTAATGTAAACTTTTATCTGGAGGTATCCACTTTAAAAACATGGATAAAGCAAAGACTTTAATCTTACATGTGTCTTCTATGGCCTCTCCTACTGTTTCTTCACAATATTTTATATACTGTTATAGAGTCCCCAAAAGAATAATTGTCTCAAAACAGCCACCTTGACAAACTGGACATTGTGGTCACATCAGGACCTCATTCAATAACCACCTGGACCCTGTTCTTGCAAGAAGAACCCCTCATTTGGTAACAACCCTCAGAAAGTGGACACTGTCCTTGAAAGGGGAGCTCCTCCTTTGGTAGCCACCCGGAGAAATGGGACACTGTTCTTACTTGGTATGGAGCAGTGGCTGGCAAGAGGAGCCCCGTGGAGGCACAGTGCCATCTTCTGAAAGGCCACTGTCCTGTTTAAGGACAGAGCACATGTGTGAAAATAAAGGTCATTGCTTGGTCATCCCACATGCAGGGGGCCAAGTGATCACCTGAACCCCTGTGCCCCACCGACTCTTTTCCAGAACATTCCCAAATCCAACACTGAGTCTGCACAAAGTAGGCTGAGCCTCACCAGGAGAGGCAGGGCCAGACACCATCAAAGAGGCAGTCTCAAAATGCCTGGGGCGTGCCAAGGACTGCCATGTCACATCAGGATCATAAACAGGTACAACAGTGCTGATATCTTTCCTATGCCCTCTTTCTTCATCTCTCTCTGTGTTTCTCTGTCTCTCTCTCTCTCCCTCTTCATCTTTCTCTCTCCCTTTTTCTCTGTTTCTAAACTTATGCTCGGCGCATAGGAGTAAAATTATTTCTAATTTTGCTAAGTTTTTCCAGTTGTAACCTGTTGTTTTGAGAGTACCATTTTGCTAAATTCTGCTAATTGTAATCTGTTGCTTTTGGAAGTGATATTATCATGTGTTTCCTTTTGACAAACTTTATAATCTTACTCAATTTAAAGTAAAGATGTGTTTTGTGAAAACCTCCTGGATAATGGTCTTACTCTAAGAGTACTATACAGAGAATTCCTGAGCTTAATTTCACCAAATAGGTTGTTAAAAGAGATAAGAGAGGAGGAGTGTCTCTCAATCTCCCTGGGTCTGAATCTCCCCTGCCTCTGGGGAAGTCTATCCACACCCATTTTGTGGGACACGATATTTATATTTAGTTTCAGCCCTCAGCTCTGGGGAGCCGCACCCACTTTGTGGGATGTGACAGTGCCATACCCCCCTTGTGGGACATGACAACTGTCCTTACAGACCACCTTGAATAGAAGTGTGAACTTAGATAATGAAACATAAAGAATAAAGAAGGACTGGGTACTACACAGTTATGGGACTGGGTCTCACAGTTACCAGACTGGGTCTTTTATCCAGAATTATATCTCCAAGGACCCTTGAGACCATATTACTCTTTTCAATTTTAGGCAAAATGGGTGATTTCAATTGCTACTGTTCTCAGAGTTCCTGAAAGTATCAAGGTCATAACAAGTTGGATCCGTGTGCTAAATTAAACAGAAACACCAGGGCCATTATCAAAGGAAGCAGCTCCTGTCTGTCTCTTCATGGTAGAATTATGATATCTTTGTTCTTATTATCAATAAATTCGTACCTCCTGTTTAGCTCCTAAAACCATTTCTCAGATTCAGAAAAGAAGCAGAAGAATTCACAGGGAAAGATGAAAGGAAAACTATAAAGGAAGTGCTAAAACAATACAGGAACTACCTTGGAATGCCCAGAGTTCATTGACCCTTGACTGTCTGGTTCAAGACTTTCAGAAGGGCATTTAGAGTTGATACTGTGGTTCATGCAGTGTTAAAAAGTCATGCTGACTTGCTGTATTGATTGTAAGCCGTACAAGATAAAGCATTTGCAACAGCACAATGGACGTGATATTTAAATTGTATTTATGTATTGGTTTATAAACTCCTGTTGGCAGGAAATAATGTCTTGCTATTATAGAATCATAGAAAATTTTGGGTTGGAAGGGACTTTAATGATCACCTAGACTCAAGGCCCCTGCACGGACAGGGACACCTCCCACTAGATCAGGTTTCTCAGAGTGCCACTCAACCTGGCCTTGAATTCTGCCAAGGATGGGGCTTCCATGGCCTCCCTGAATAACCTGTTCCATTGCCTTACCACTCATAGAAAAGAATTTCCTCCTAATATCTAATCTAAATCTCCCCTCTTCAAGTTCTAAACCATTGCCCCTTGTCCTCTCGCAACATGCCTGTGCAAAAAGTCCTGCCCCAGCTATCATGTAGGCTCCCTTCAGGTATTGGAAAGCCACTAGAAGGTCATCTCAGAGCCTCCTCTCCAGGCTGAACAACCCAAACTTCCTCAGCCTGTCTTCACAGGGGAGGTGCTCCAGTCCTCTGATCATTTTTGTCACCCTGCTCTGGACTTGCTCCAGGAGCTCTGTGTCCTTTTTATGTTGGAAGCTTCAGGACTGGACACAGTATTCCAAGTGGGGTCTCAAAAGAGCAGAGTAGAGCAGGAGAATCACCTCTGTCAACTGGCTGGCTAAACTTATTTTGATGCAGACCAGAATACAGTTGGCTTTCTAGGCTGCAAGGCTGCAAGCACACATTGCTGGCTCATGTTGAGTTTCTCATCCACCATCACCCCCAAGTCCTTCTCTGCAGGGCTGCCCTCAATGCTTTCTACTCCCAACCTATACTCATGCACAGGATTGCCTTGACCCAGGTCAGAACCTTGCACTTGGCCTTGTTGAACTTAATGCAGTTTGCATGAGCCCACTTCTTGTGCCTGTCAAGGTCATCCTAAACAGTATCCCTTCCCTCCAGCGTGTTGATTTCACCACAGTTTGGTGTCAACAGCAAACTAGCTGAGGGTGCACTTGATATCAATGTCCATGTCACCAACAAAGCTGTTAAACAGTACTGGTCCGAGTACAGACCCTTGAGGAACTCACTCATCACATGTCTCCATTTGGACATAGAGCTATTGATCACAACTTTTTGGGTGCAACCATACAGCCAGTTCCTTATTCAATGAGTGGTTCATCCAACAAAACCATAATGCTCCAGTTTTGAGACCAGGATGTCATGCCAGAGAGTGTCAAAGGCTTTGCACAGGTCCAGGTAGATCATGTCTTTTGCTCTGCCTTTGTCCACTGAGGCTGTGCCCCCCCTGTAAAAGGCCACCAAATTAGTCAGGCAGGACTTGCCCTTAGTGAAGCCTTATTGGCTGTCACCAATCACCCTTTGGTTATCTGCTTGCCTAGTCTTAGGTCTTTTGAATATCTATATCTATGACAATGAGAAACTGCAGACATGGTTCTGATTGGCGGGAGAGGTGGACTACTACTTCATAAATCCATCAGGTTCAATTCCACAGCCATTTAGTGTGGCAAGGACTAGCTTTGTCTTCTTTTACTTAACTTCTTTGTGGATTCATAGAGGGAAGTATTGAGATGGCATGTTGTCATTTTGCCATTGTCCATACAAACCTATCTCTTGGAGCCACAGTTGCATTGGAAGGTTTGTAGACAAGACTTGTAAGTGCTGCAGCTCCTTTCTAACATAATTAGAGTGTGATAAAAGCATCAGATACTAAGTCTTATATAGTCTTATATTGTCTCTCATCACATGTGCTAACTCCACTCAACACAGACACAAACAATAAAAACAAAACAAAACATAAAAATAGAAAAATAAAGGGGGGGAAAAAAAAAAAAAGGTGGTGATCAGAGGTCTGAGGGCTGGAGCACCTCTCCTATGATGTCAGGCTGAGAGAGTTGAGATTGTTAAGCTTGGAGAAGAGACCTTACAGCCACTCTCCAGTACTTAAAGGAAGCCACAGGAAGGACAGGGAGGGGCTCTTTATCAGGGAGTATGGTGATGTCATGAGGTGTAATGGTTTTTAAATTAAAGAGGATAGATTTAGGTTACGTATTAGGAAGCAATTCTTTACTGTGGGGATGGTGAGATACTGGAACAGTTTGCTCTCCTGGTAAACTTAACTGTTTTCCACATTTCAGTTCTCAGTGTTATAATCTTGGAAAATTTTATAAAAGCAGCAAAAGTGGTTTTAGCCTGTAATTCCTTTTTCCTGTGATCACATAATTGTTCTTTTTTTTTTCTTTTCTTTTTTTTTTTCTCCTACTTGGAGGCCTTCTTAAAATTCTAAAAAGTGAGTATTGGTGTTTAATGTCTATGAATTCTTGAAGATACGTAAGACTTACTAACCTTAGTAGTGTGGCCCATATATATAGACAAAAGTTTAATCCTGATCTGTTCTTTATTTCACATAACAAATTTGGAAAACATGCATAATGAACACAGAGCTTATTTGCTGGGTATGCCTGAATCATCCAGCTTAAGAGGTGTTCTCAGAGTATGTGAACAGTTATATGAATTTCTTGCATATAACTTTCTCCCGTGTACATGTTACCATAGCACATTTACATGTATTGAATTTGCTGTTTCTTTGCATCATACTGATGGACATAATGATTAAAAGTCTTTGCAAAGTGACCAGTGATTGCTTTGGTAAATCAGCACAATAGCAGTTTTACTGTCAGCTCAATGCCCGTATTTGTTCCTTTATTTTTTGTTTATTTTCTCTTTTTTGGACAATCGTGTGAAAATCACTCAAAATTATTACTCATTCAAATATGTATAAAATTCTACAGGTAAGGCCATAAAGGTAAAAATATTAGTGAGCTGTTAAGTGTCCTGTCTCTGTTTCTGAGATATTTTAACATCTTGACACATGACCTGTATTGATGACATTGTAATATGCTTTACATAATTTTATTAAGTGAAGAGTTTAAGCTCGAGAGCCATGAAATACTCAAAACAAGTTTATCTAGGATATACTGGTATGATCATGCTGTTGTTTATTCTATACAAAGCTATAGAAACATCATAATTTCCAATATGGTTTTAATCCTGATCCAGCCTAATTCCAGGTATTTTTGCCTAGTTTTGCTCAGTATTGAGAAAACAAGAATCTCAGAAACAAACAGGCATATCTCACAAAGCAGCTGTTTCTTTGTAGAGACATAACTTCAAATAATTGAACAAAAAATAAATTAAAAATAAGTTTGTTTCACATTTGCCTTTGATTTTCCATATTGGATGGTTTGATAAGTAGCTAATTGGTGTTCAAGGACAGAAACAGGATTACTGTCTCAAACCTATCTTCTGGAGGATTGTTGTATTTCTAAATAATGTAAATCTACTTAGGTACTACAATGCTGAGAATGCAGAAATAACAGTAAGATACAGGCATTTAAGGAGTTCTTTTTGTGTACAAAGTCCAGGGACAAGCAGAGTATTCTAGTATGTAGGACACTGGTTTAGAATTGAGAGCAAGAATCTTCTTCCTGGATTTGCAAACAATTTACAAATATTGAGTAAATTACCAAACCATTAACATTTCCTATCTATGAAATTTGAATATTTGTCTTCTGTAGCTTACTTTGAGATCTATGAATGTAAAGAGCAATATAGGATATAGGGATTAATATTAAACAGTTATTTCAAGTCAAAGAATATGCGCTATCCAGGACACTACATCACCATACACTGTGGTTTAAAAGTAGCTCCTGTTTCGATATTCTTTTTTTCTGTACTAAAAATGTCTCTTCCCCTTTCTGCCCATTAAAAACAAGTTATGCCCTTCTCCTGTAAACTTATTGCCTAATTACAAGTTATCAAAAACATACTTTCCTTTAGAAAAACTCATAATCTAAGCTTGACGCTGCAATATGCTTTTTCTACTGTATTTCCAAAAGCAAGTTCCAGATATATCTACTAATTCATTAGTTAATTAAGAACTCACTTCTGCTTAATCTCTTACCAGTGTCAAACAAGGAGCACAAGAGGAAAGAGGACTCCTTCAACAGCAATTCTTTCTCATCAGAGCACTGCTTCTTACGGAATTTCAGATTCAGCTTATAATCATGCTAAAAATACCAAACTTGATCACAGTTCCATAGTTCAAGTGTAAATAAAAGTGAACTCTTAGATCTGAGGTTTGGAGCAGGCTCATTTATCTCAATGTCATCTGTAAAAAGAGGAAAAAGGGAGATGTTGAAGAAAAAGATATCTTCAAATGGTGAAAGCTGGAAGAGTTATTTATTAAGGGCTTGAGCTCATGTTCAAGTGATGCTAAATTTTGGTGTTGGGAAAGGAAAGCGAGCACAGCTTCTGCCCCCTGATGAAGCTCTTCTAAAGCATGTAAATTAGTTCTCCCTTGCACCCTACTGCTTATTGCCAAACCTTGTCCTGTCTTACAGATGGAGCTTGTGCCTCCATGACTGTGTCTTGTTTTTTTCCAGCCATGTCCCCATACAATGCTACACAAGCAAGGCCACTTGTCTTCTCTTCTTCCTGAGGGCCTGCAATGCAGTTACAGGAATCTGGTGAACATGGGTTGGCTGTTACCCTGAAGTTTTTAGATGACACTACAGCACTCAAAACAGATTTGGTCTGGCTTCATTATGACCTGGGACACCCCAGCTTTGTCTACATCATGACACAAAAATATCCTAGCTTGAGTCTGGATGGCAACTAAAGACAAATAAATAAATAACTGAGGTTCTGTAGCTTTTATGGAAATGTGCAAAATGTCACTTGGGTATCGAGATTCTTAAGTGCAACATTTAGCCTAATCACATTAAAAATAGCTCTTGAAGCTGATAGTTGGAGCTTAACATTTGGAGTCAGTCTATAGGCTAACGCACCCATGTTTCTCACTGGTGTCTCCTTCAGTGTCCTTTTTTTGACCTTCAACTAAAGAAGACACTATCAGTCTGGATAAGTTTTCCCAGCTAAAATGCGCAGTGCATCAGGAGGAACTGAAAGTCTACAAGTTCCAAATTTCCACCTACTGTTTGCAAATTAAATACAGATGTGAACAGCAGTAGGCTGAATTTTAAAACAGACAAGTGTTGCCACACGTTTATAGGTTAGCTCCTCTTCAGATCTCTATATTGGCTTGCCTTTACCCTCTGCATCTAATTTAAACTCATACTTCCTGATTTATTGTTGTTCTACAGCCTCAGTAGCATGGCACAGAGAGGACACTTATGGAGACATTTTGGAGGAGACAACATATAGAAAGTGTGAGAGACTAGGAAATCTATAGTTGGAATCACCTGCCTGGCTTAATGAAGCAGTTGAAAGCTAGCTGGTGGTCACAGGAAGTGAACAAGTAAAACAAGAAATTACTCCTTAGTTTGTAACTCTGGTCAAGAGTGACTCAGGACATACCTCTTGTCTTCCAGCCTTCAGCATATTAGTTGTCTTTGTAATATATATTTAACTATTTCTTGCTATTTATTTTCCTCTTAACTACCTACCCTACAGTCTTTCATAATGCACATCTTCTTTTAACATATTTCCTATGATATTATCCCAGTTTTTCCTCTGTTGTCCATAAAAATCTGATCTGATCTACTTGAGCTAACCCTTTGTTCATTGTAATTTTTTCTACCCATCTTTCCCAGCTTTTTCTGTATATATGTTTGCTGCCACTTATCTGTAGTTCCTAAAACTTCACTTTTAAAACAGTTTTCTAAAGGAACTCTTCTATTTCCACTTGAACAAGCAAGTCATGATCTGAACTTCACTGCTTTCTGTTTCTTCTTGCTATCACTCATCTCTCACCTGTGTCAGTACAATATTAATATGGCTTTAAGATCAACTAATGGTTATTGTTGTAACCTTGTGCATGTAGCAAGGACATTTTTCTCTAGGTATAGCCAGCCCATAGCACAGCAAGATTATTACTGATGAGTTTTATGTGTCAAGACAGAACAGTAATATGAAGAAAAGTTACGAAGGTGTGAGATCAAATCTTAATTTGAATAGCCTCTGGCCGTCTTATTTGAGAAGTCTTGGCAGTCTGGAGAATCCCTCAGTGACTGGAAAAGGGGAAACGTTAAGTCCTATTTTCAAAAAGGGAAAAAAGGAAGACCCAGGGAACTATGAATAAATCCGTCTCACTCTGTGCCCAGCAAGATCATGGAGCAGATCTTCCTTAATGCTCTGCTAAGGTATGCGAAAAATAAAGAGGTGATTGGTGACAGCCAGCATGACTTCATCAAGGGCAAACTTGCCTGATGAATTTGGTGGCCTTCTACAATAGGGTCATGGCATTGATGGACAAAGGAAGAGCAACCAATGTCACCTAGCGGGATCTGTGCAAAGCCTTTGATACTGTCTCACACAACATCCTGGTACACAAACTGGAACAATATGGATTCCATAGATGGACCACTTGTTGGATAAGGAACTGGTTGAATGGTCACACTCAAAGAGTGGTGATCAACTGCTTAATGTCAGGATGAAGACGTGTGACAAGTGATGTTCTCCAAGGGTCAATACTTGGACCAGTGTTGTTTAACATCTTTGTCAGTGACAGGGACAGTGGCACTGAGTGCACCGTCAGCAAATTTGCCAATGACACCAGAGTGTGTGGAGATTTAGGTTAGACAATAGGACGAAAGTCTTTACTGTGAGGTGGTGAGACACTGGAACATGTTGCCTAGGCAGTCATAGTAGCCCCATCCCTGGATATGTTCAAGGCCAGGTTGGATGGGCCCTGAGAAACCTGATTTAGTGAGACATGTCCCTGCCCATGCAGGGGGGTTGGAACTAGATGATCTTTAAAGTTCCTTCCAACCCAAACCATTCTACACATATCTTGTTTTTGGAGTGCAGTTAGAGACTGGTTCTGAAGTTTCTGGGAATATACTGTGGAATCATATCAGAAAACACGTACTTACTAAAAACTTTTCCAGTCCTTGATGCTATCCCAGCTTCCTCTTTAAAGTTCTTGTGGTTGATCTGCAGAGCTTATAAAAATCTTTATTCAGGAAGTAACAACTAGTAAAAATTAACAACAACTTTTTAGGAAGGACTGAATTTTTAAGGCTGCACTTTTCAAATCAGATCAACATCTTCTGGCATCAGTTTATGGAAACTTACTTACCATGAACACTAGTGGGTGGATGGGTAGATGTACAAATTATCTAATAGATGCTTTCATGCCTACTTCTGGTTAGGGGTTATGGGGTGTGTGTGGTCAGTGGTAAAGGTGTGTGAAATAGCATGAATCATAATTTGTTTTCTCTATTTGCACACCATCAAGACATCTAGTAGTTCATGGATTTTAATATCTGCATACTTGCTACTGAAAAGACAAGGAACAAGAAGTCACTATTTATGAAAAACTAATTTCTCTGAGAGGTAAGTTCCTGGCAGTTGAGAAAGTCTGAGCCTCCCTGTTTTGTCTCCTGGTTGTCACTTCAGTGCCTCTGTTTCCAGGCACATAAATGAGGCAATCCAGGATCCTTCACCAGGTCACGTATTTGTAAGTACTTAGTCTGCAGTGATACTGATTCTTAGATCTCAAAGCCTCCTTGACAATATCAGAAGTATGGGATCATTTTTCATAGTGGATATGGGTCTGAATCAAAGTGAATTTCTGACTTCTGGTGACAGTACTTTGTACTTCAGAGGTGCACATTTCCATTTGTATTTCAGTGTGTTTTTAAGTTCTTTTAGAGAAGAGTTTTATTTGGATAAAACTCCTCTGGTAGTACTCACTTACATGCTTGGATTGGCTCTTCAGTTCTATGAAATGTGATTAAAAGAGGTTCTGCTCAAGAATGGCTCTTGAACTTGGGCCAATCCACTTCTGGCAAATCAGAGTACAAAGGATATGTGTATAAGCGAGCATGTGTGTCTTTTATTCTTTTTTATTTAAGGTTGGTCTGATTTCGGAAAAAATATAACAATGAAACATACAGTAGCTAGCATTATGGAAGAAATGTGTGTTAAAGAACCACTACCTGCATCATCCAATCTGTGTAACACTACAGCTGGTGGTTAAGGAGACATTAATTTGAGGCCAATTTAGATCCCATGGACATATTTAACAGGGAAAACCAACCAAACAAACAATCAAACAAAACAGAAAAAACAAACAATATCAATCAAACAATAGACAAATAAGGCATGAGATTATGAAATGACATTTCAGAGGAAACAGTGGGGTAATTTTAATACAAAAGTGTGGCAATCTCACTGGTGATCCTGGAACTTTCAGACAATTTGTACTTTGGATTGTATTATAATCTGTAAACTTTCAGGTATCAAGTTGTCCTGCAAAATAGTAAAAATAATTGTATCCCCATTCATGCTCACCTCTGTGCTGTTAAAAACTTTGACATGTTGTTGTGCTTGTTTCGTTATGCTGGAAAAATACGTCTCTTTTTTGCTCTCTCTCACATATGTATATGTGTGCATGGGCACATACACACATATCCACACCTGCAATGAGACTAGGAACCATGGAAATCAGTGTCCAAATGTTACGCTAATTGGAAAACCAGAAGATTTGGTTTTAAGTTTTTGGGGATATCAGTAAGTTTATATTAGTCATAGACCCAACAGATACTAGGTACTTAAATACCTTTTAAAAATAGCCGGTCTATTGTGGAGTTTTCTCAGTATTCATTTTGCGTGTTGGATTTTAAGATTTTCAGACTTTCACAACCTAAATTGGCACTACTATCCTGACCTGGTACCTTATGTTTTTTTGGCTTTTTTTATAAATATATCTGGTCATTTTAGATATATATTTTCGAGGATGTTTTGGAATACACAGCTTGCAATCAGAAATACTATCGTAGGCACAGATACTACATTATATGGGATGGAATTGTATAGGGAAGGAAGTCTTGGCTTTTTTGGAGGTAAAGACAAATAATGGGTTGATTTTGTCTTAGTTCTGGTTAGAGCTTCTCCCTCTTTCCTCAATGACTTCTCTCCAAAATCTTTGTCTCCTTCAGCCAGAGCCAAATATCCATCTTTTAATTAACTACTCTAGTTGGCGACCATTCTTTGTGTTTTCAATTCTTATACCTTTTGTCACTGGAAAAACTGGTCTGAGCTCCTTTGAATCGTATCAGGTAAAACTAGATTAAATAATTTAATCCGTTGATGAAGGGGGCTTGAATTAACCCTGATCAATCTTCTACAGCAGATAAGCATTCACTCACATATTTTCCACTAGGAGTTATGGAAGAGTAATGACCAATCAGAAACAGAGCATCTTTACTAGCACAAATAGATTTAGAAGACATATCTATGATTTTAGAAATCCTCTTGTGATTATGCACAAATTAAGGTCTAGAGTGGAATGCCAGGAAATTTTCAGTGACAAAGCATCGGCCCAGCAACTTTCTTGTATGACTCATGCAGCACACAAATTGAAGGGAAACACTTAGTAGAAGCACTGTAGTGTTTCTAAGATGAAAGCTACATATTATTCATGCATAAATATCACTTTGAATAAACCATGCTATACTTCCCAATGACTAAGAGACAGGTAATGGATGTTTGTGCATGGCTAACAGCACTACAAGCTTGAGTGCTGCAGACATATTTTATGAGAGCAGGTTAAAGGGTACATCCATTTAATTCAAGTCCAATAGTAGCAATAATTTTTTAGTTGAAGTAGAAGTTGAGCCGACATAAAGTTTTCCCTTTTGTTATCGGGGGAAAAAAAAAAAAAAGGCAAAAGCTTCAAATGAAAACCTTTTGCTTTAATACCCTATGAGCAGGTTAATTAAAGAATTTGTCAAAATATTTGTGCCAAAATCTTTCCTTGTTAAATATTATTGTGCTTAGGTTTTCAAAACTTTCTTCAGTGTTACAGAAGTGATCCACACCTTAATTTCACAGAATCATCAAGTCCAGCCCATGAGTTAACACCACCACATCAGCAAGACCGTGGCACTAAGTGTGACATCCAGCCTTTCCTTGAACACATCCAGGGATGGTGCCTCCACCATTTCCCTGGGAAGTCCATTCCAATGTCTAATCACCCTCTCTATGAGGAAGTGCTTCCTAATATCCAACCTAAACCCATCCTGGTGCAGCTTCAAGCAGTACCCTCTTATCTTGTTGCTAGTTGCCTGGAAAAAGAGCCCAGTCCCCACCTGACAATAACCTCCTTCAGGCAGTTGAAGAGAGTGATAAGGTCCCTCTTGAGTCTCCTCTTCTCCAGGGTAAACAACCCCAGCTCCTTCAGCCTACCCCTATAAGACTTTCCTTCTAGTCCTTTCACTAGCCTTGTTGCTCTCCTCTGGACCCACTCCAGCACCTCAATATCCTTCTTGAAGTGAGGGGCCCAGAACTGCACAGAGTACTTGAAGTGAGGCCTCATCAGTGCTGAGTACAGGGGGAGAATTACATCCCATCTCCTGCTGGCCACGTTATTTCTGATACAAGCCAGGATGCCATTGGCCTTCTTGGCCACCTGGGCACACTGCTGGCTCATGTTCAACCTGCTGTCAGCCAGTACTCCCAGGTCCCTCTCTGCCAGGCTGCTCTCCAGCCACTCTTCCCCCAGTCTGTAGCACTGCCTGGGGCTGTTGTGGCCAAAGTGCAGGACTCTGCACTTGGTCTTGTTGAATTTCATGCCATTGGCCTCAGCCCATCAACCCAGCTTGTCCAGGTCCCTCTGCACCTTCTTCCTACCCTCCAGCAGATCGACACTTCGCCCCCAACTTGGTGTCATCTGCAAATTTACTAGGGGTGGACTCAGTCTGCACATCCAGGTCATCAATAAAGATATTGAATAGGACTGGGCCCAGTACTGATCCTTGGGGGACACTGCTGGTCATTGAACGCCAGCTGGTTGCAGTTCCATTCACCATCACTCTCTGGGCCTGGTCATCCAACCAGTTTTTAAACAGTTTTTAATATTTTGGGATGGTTGACAGGTGACAGAATGAGGAAGTAAAAGACAAAACACGTAAGAAATCATCAAAGGTTACATCTCCTCAGATGGCCTTATGTGTTGTGAAGCCCTGTCTCAAGTATCTAGCATCACAAGCTCCATGCTTTTTATCCCAGCACATGCCATTGAGACTCATACTTGATGCGTCTACCATGGAAATTATGGATTAAGATGTGGGACATGTTCATATTTTTGTATGCATATCTAGGGTTTGTGACCCAAGACAGTAGGAAATATATGGATGAAGGCTAATTTGAATCTGCCTTTCTCTGCTTGTAGACACTTAAAAGCTCATCTTCAACATATGTTCCGATTTCTGATAGATGACCTCGTCTATGAACTTTGCTATGTGCTGTTCTAGAGAATGTGGCTTTTCTCATCTGTTTCTGATTTTACGGCAATCACTGAGATGAAAGCTGAGCACCTAATTTCCTGACTTCCTTTGAATATTGTATTGAAAGTTTATTTCAGTCTAATTATTTTGTCGTTTAGCCATATAATTCAACTTAAAACCCAACAGGTTCTGTACTACTGCTTACTGGTTTTCTTATTCTGCAAAGCTTTCATATTTGTAGTAAGTACTGTAAATCAATAACAGTATTAGTCAGCACTGAAAGTGCTAAATGTGTTCAAAGTGCTTCACTAACATCCATCCTGATTAATTACTGATAATTGCTTAGCTAATAAGAAATTTTCAATCTTATGCATTCAGGTCAGAAGGAAAGAAATTTCTGTCACACCAGCAGAAAACGTGTTCCAAATAATAATACTTACTATGCCAGTTTTCTTCAGGAGAAACCCATGTTCTTTCTGTGTTAACTCTGTAAATTGCACAATGAAACCTTCAGGTATAACCTGAATACTACTCTGGTCATGCCACGTGAGTGAATTTCCATTTTTTACAACTTGGTATTTGAGTGTCAAAGACATCTGAGAACTATCAAGGACCACTCTTCTCTATGTCTTCTTTTCTTCAGTCTTCTCTGGGAAGTGTTCTAACCTCAACATAAAGGCCACAGAAGTTGAAAGCAGGGACTGGGAGAATGTATTATCCCCCACCGTATGTGTAGAGCAGGTTTGTGACCATCTAAAGAACCTGAAGGTGCATAAATGTGTGGGACCTGATGGGATTCATCCATGGATCCTGAGGGAGCTGGCAGATGAAATTGCTAAGCCTCTGTCCCTCATATCTGAGAGGTCACGGCAGCCTGGTGAGGTTCCCGCTGATTGGAAAAAAAAGGAACATAGCCCCTATATTTAAAAAGGGCAAAAAGACCCAGGGAACTACAGGCTGGTCAGTCTCACCTCTGTGCCTGGCAAGATCATGGAGCAGATCTTCCTGGAAAGTCTTCTAAGGCACATACAAAATAAAGAGGTAATTGGTGACAGCCAACCTGGCTTCACTAAGGGCAAGTCATGCCTGACCAATGCGGTGGCCTTCTACAACAAAGCTACAGAGATGGTGGATGGTAGCAGAGCAACTGATGTCATCTACCTAGATTTGTGCAAAGTGTTTGACACTGTCTCACATGATATCCTGGTCTCCAATCTGACAAGGCATGGATTTGTCAGATGAGATTGGATGGCTGCACCCAGAGAGCTGTGGTCAATGGCACAATGTCCAAATGGAGGCAGGTGACGAGTGGTGTCCCTCAGGGGTCAGTATTCGGACCAGTGCTGTTTAACATCTTTGTTGGAGACATGGACAGTGGGATTAAGTGTATCCTCAGCAAGTTTGCTGATGTTACCAAAAAGTAAGGGATGCCATCCAGAAGGACCTTGACAGGCTGGAGAGGTAAGGCAATGTCAATCTCATAAAGTTCAACAAGTCCAAGTGCAAGGTTCTGCACGTGGGTCAGCACAACCCCAGGAACAAATACACGCTGGGGGAAGAATGTCTGGAGAGCAGTCCTGAGGAGAAGGACTTGGGGATGGTAGTAGATGAGAAGCTTGACATGAGCAGCAAGTGTGCGATGGAGCCCAGAGAGCCAATTGTGTCCTAGGCTGCATCTAAAGAAGTGTGGCCAACAGAGTGAGGGAGGGGATTCTCCCCCTTTACTCTGCTCTAGTGAAGCCACACCTGGAGTCCTGCGTACAGCTCTGGAGCCACCAGCACAAGAAAGATATAGACCTCTTGGAAAGGGTCCAAAGAAGGGCCACCAAGATGATCAAAGGGCTGGAGCACCTCTGCTATGAAGACAGGCTGAGACAGTTGGGGCTGTTCAGCCCAGAGAAGAGAAGGCTCTGAGGAGACCATATAGTGGCCTTCCAGTATTTGAAAGAGGCCTACAAAAAAGCTGGGGAGGGGCTTTTAATCAGAGAAGATAGGGATGGGACAAGGGGTAATGGTTTTAAACTGAGAGAGAGGAGATTTAGGTTAGATATTAGGAAGAAATTCTTCACTCTAAGGGTGGTGAGGAACTAGAATGTGTTGCACAGGGAGGTTGTTGATGCCCCATCCCTGGAGGTTTCTAAGGCCAGGTTGAATGGGGTTTTGTGCAACCTGATCTAGTGGTAGGGTTCCCTGCTCACGGCAGGGGGGTTGGAACTTAATGATTTTAAGGTCCCTTCCAACCTTAATGATTCTGTGATTCTATGATTCTACGTGCTTCAATATGCATTAAAACTGTTGCATGTTAGCCATAGTTCATAATTCGTTCCATATCACATTACCAGATTTTGCAGATTATTTAGTCTTCTATTTTCCTCTATTTCATTTGGTTTTATTTGTATTCTCCTTTTACAGTTTTTCCTCCCACCTCCAGAAATACTTTCCATTACCAGTGGAAGTGAAAGACTGTAAATACCCTAGGAAATGAAGCATAATACTTTGATTAATGCACAGGAGTAGGAGGCAAGAGATCTGGGTTCTATTCCCAGCACCAATATGTCTTACATAAAAAAATTATATTAAAAATTACATAAAATTATAAAAAATATAAAAAATTATAAATTTCCTTGTCAATAAAAGAGTACAATGATCTTTTCATCCTAAATCCCTCTATGCTTCAAAGATAAATTGACCTATGTTTTTAAGGCTGATTTTATTCTAGGTATGTATTTCCAGCATAGATGTGGCAGTAGAAATGCATGATGATGGAGAGAAATTTGTATGTGCCAAAGGAAGACAAAAAAAATCTATAGTGGTGTGGTGGCAACTCAGCAGATTTCCCTGAGTGGAATACACCACATTTTAAATTAATGTGTAGGTGGAAATTGTTCCTCTTCAGAAGACTTTTGACTTCAGAAAAATTTCCAAAAATTGTTAATTCCTCATAGTCACAGTTCAACTCAGGATGTGCAATTAAACCAATGACAATAATGCTTTTGATCCACTTCGCCTTGAGCTGTGAGCAGTTCTGAAATGTCCTGGAGCTGCTGGAGAGAGCAGCAGAGCAGACAGGAGCTGAGTGGAGAGTGATAAGGGTCAGGAACGCATGGGCCTGGGGATCAACAGTGATGGATGGATGGAGTCCTCCCTGGATGGCAGCCATGGGTGAAAGAAGAAGGAAGAGGAAAGGCTTCATTTCCTCCTTCCCTAAATTTATACCGAGTATTATGTATGTATATGGACGGAATACCTCTGGCTAACTTTGCCGTTTGTCTAGTCTGCTCCTCCCTACTGGAGGGCTGTAGATATGAGTCTTCTGCTCATTTAGTATAGAAAGCATCAGGTTTGACAAGCAGAGAAAAGTGTCCTTGGTCTCTCAGTATTATGATTAAACGTTCAGGCATTAACACTCCACTAGCTGAAAAACTTGCTTCTACTTTCAGCAAGTGTGCTGCTTAAAAGAGAGTTCACTGAAGGAAAAAAAAAAAAATCAGTGAAAAGAAAATTTATTCTTCCTGGCTCAAACCAGGACACTTACCAACAGTGTAAAAGAGCAAAAGATTCAATTGCTTTTAATTCCTCAGAAGAGCAACTATTCTTTTGATGTGTTTGTTTCAGTAATAATTACTAGTGGACTGCAGCATCCCCCAAATTTTTAAACTAGAACTTAGACAATTCTAAATTTCTAATCCTCACAGTGATGGTGAGGATGCACTTCAGAAAAGAAAGAAGGAAAAATGCTGAGGTTGACAGTCCTCTTGTACCATCCCGTGTTTACTTTCCATGCCTCCACCTTTGTTTACTGTGTTCTTAGTGGTTTTGTTTGTTTGTGTTTGTTTGTTTTTGTGGGTTTTTTGTGGTGTGTTGTTTTGTTTGTTGTTGTTTTTTCACTGTTGCAATTTACTTTTTTTTAAGGAAAAAAAATTAAAATCTTATTTAGTTACAGATCTTTCCAAGGACTTTGATTCACAATCTGAAAACTAAGTGCCTTAAACAGCTATTCAGTGAGGTACTATTCAGAAAAATCTTGCGTTACCCTAGTGTGACCATCTCTATTTCTGGAAAACAAAACAAGAACCAGGCACTTTGGGCAGAGACTAACAAGTTGTTGTGGGTTTTTTTGCACATGGTGTTTTAAGTTATTTCCAATGCCTAAGGGACAGGGGACAAGGCATATTGAAAATAAATCTTCAGAAAAGAGGTAGCTCCAGGTTTAACATTGTAATACCTCAGAGCAGTGCATGCCTGTTTTGAATGCATACTTACAGCACATTCCAGGCTAGGTTCATTCCAGTCCTCCACTACATGTCCCTTTTGAGGATGTCCAGCATGGCAATTCATGAGCCCACAGGCTTGCTGTGAATAGTGACAGCAATTAAAGCTGTCAAAAGAGCCCTGATCCCATCACATCTAGCCAAACAGATGACAGAACTACAACTAGCCCTGCAGGAACGAAGCTGAAAGCACCACAGTTTGTGCAGGCATAGATGTTTTCATAGTGTGTCACCCTTTGAGACAGAAGGGATATATTCAGCATCTTATACAACTTGATCCCTGCTTCAGCAAATCTTTCCCACTCCAGAGGAAGCAATGACCACAAAAGAAAGCAAATCCTGAATATAAAATATTAGCACTATAAATTTCAGAGAGAGACATTATTAAAATTTGCAGCTGCATAAATGCAGCTATTAGTCACTCTCAAATTAACCTTACGCCAGCTAAATTATTATGAGTTCCTGTGTAAATTAAATAGCTATTAGTTCCACATTCTCAATATAGACAGCAGCATTCTGAAAAAAGGGATGTGGTGAAAGCCACTGGTTTCAATTTACAAAGGAATTTTGAATAAAAAATAAAAGCCACAAAAAAACATAAAATAATTTTCTTTTACCTGATTAAAAAAGCAAAGCCACTTTAGAGTGTAATCTCAGAGTAATTGTAGACATATATCATGATATGTCATAACTCTAGGACAAAGCCAAATTCCCTTTCATCTGTAAGCAGCTGAGAATGCAGAGGAAGGTAAATCGTAAGGTCATGGAATTTTTTCACATATTCCACTAGAGAGCAGTATTCTTTTGTACAAAACAGGTAGGTTATCCTCTGCAAAGCAAGCTGAGAGGAATCTATCTGTGGCTGAAAGAAGCTTCTAAGGTCATTTATTAAGTGCTTGTGCTTATTCTGCAGCATCAGATGTTCCCAAACTAACTGTAGATGAAACATTCAGTTTCTTATCCATATTAATGGATGTGAGGAGTTTCTTGTAAGGATTTTCAGCTTTTTATTTTTTTTGGTGGTGTATATGCCTCTGAATTAAAAAAAAAGGAAGAAAAAAAAAGGAAGAAAAAGACACAAAGGCCTAACTAATGGGCTGTTTCCAGAAAAAGGAATTCCTATATATCTACACTTAATTAAGTCTCTAATCATCTGCCTAATAATAAAGCTGGAGAAGATTTAAAATTAAGGTTATAATTCAGTCTTTAGCTCTACCAGATTTAGTAACAAGTAAATGTGGTGGTAAACTGTTTGGGGGAAGTAGATGGGAATGCAGATCCCGCAGCTACAAAAATGTAAAGAGGAATTCTAATGTTGCACTAAAAATATAGCACTAAAAATATAGCCCTACAGGCAATTTGTTAATACCTGCTTTTCAGATGACTTGGCAATAGACAAAACAGAAAGAAATCTCTGCTTTGAACATGCAGAATTTACAAATGCTTTTGTTATGTAAATGTGTTTCTAACCTCATCTAACCTCATGTCTTGATCACATGTAAACAGAAATGGGAAAACAAATAATTTTAGGCTGCCTTAGTTGCTTGATAAGCATAAAACTCCTGGGTAAAACACTTACCTTGCTCCTGAGAAGAAAATTAGTATGTCTGTCAGGCAGTTGGACTAAATTTTTTTTCAATGTAAAGGTTTGTTTCTTGTGCCAATCAGCAACAACCAAAGTGTTTCTCTCCCTGTAGGGATCACAGAACCATTTTTATCCAATTATGCTTAGGGATTCTCCCCACCTCCCGCATGTCATTACTGTGTTTTTACACGGCCCTGAACTCTAGTGACAGGAAGAAAACACCATGGGCTGAGGGCTGGAAGGGAGGAAAAAGCTGGTATTGATATGACAGCAAAAAGAAATCTACAGAAGTAACACTACTAAGTGCAGGTTTCATGCTTTTTGATGCAAGTAGTTCTGTGATTTCTTTCCACAAACATCCCAAACTCCCACAAAGAAAACAAAATGAGACAACAAGACTGCAAGAATAAGTGAAAGATCAGGATCAGTCCTAAATATATGATAACAGATAATTTAGATACTTCATCAGAGTCAGGTGTGTTGGAGAACCAAAACCAGCATCTTTCCCGGTACCATCTTGGCAGATGGTTAGTTCAGTACTCTTCATTCCCACTGTCACTTAACAGCACTTATCAAAAACCCTTCCCTGAGTTGCTAGGTCGTTTTGCAATCCCTTTAGTCCCCCCATTTGGGAAAATTTCCCATTGCCAGATTTGTTGAGTTTTTAGCAAGTTTATGATCTTTACTTGAATACTCTCTTTGAAAAATGGGTTCTGATAGCCTCTAGATCTGTGAGAGGAGTCTGGATTCAAAATACACATAGAGTTCTCAAAATAGAAGTCTGTGGTTTGTGGCCATTCGGAGTAATGCGTAACAATAAAAAATGTGGCACAAATCCTTATGAAAACATGAGAATAACACTTGCAAAGTAACCATCAAGGTAAAAAAAAAAAAAAACATATAAAAAAGCCAATTCCAGTGGTCATTTTTGTCTAGTGTTCAGCCTCCATGATTATAGCATGGGTTTAGGAGTCCTGTATATAAATGAACCAACACACAATCACTTACATTGCATCTTATATTCGGTTAACCACTAAGGTAACATCAATGTTTATGGGCTGCACCTTCCTAAAGGAAAGCTGGCCATCTGTTATTCCTCATTGTATACTATTGAAGTTTTGCTTTGGCTCTGATACAAAGAGTTAATTAAATGTATTTTCCTTTTACTATTTCTTTTATTACATTACTTTTTTAGGCCTTGACATCCATGGGATTGGTGGAAAACAAATGGGATGGAATAATTTTTTTATGTTTGCCCATTAGGGCATTTAAAAGTGGAAACTGTTGGTCCAAATGTGAACAATATACTTCCATTGTTTTAAAGGCATGTGGAGATATTTCCTTTTCCATTAGGGATCCCAGAGTCTGCCTCTGTTGTACTGGTTTCTAACTTGCACTATCAGTCCTTCACAAAAGAAGAAGATTGCAGGCAGAAAAGTATGTTGTGCTTGTCTGTGTGGACATCTTGCATTCATTTGCTCTTCCTGAATCCAGAGAAGTTAATTTTTTTGATAGAAAATACAAGTCACATTGGTTTTGGATCCCATTAACGGAGATAAATCATTTGTAATTTGATAAAGCTGGCAGTAATTTTGCAAAAATGTTGTAATGCTTTAGCCAAGAGTCTGATGTGTGAGCCTTTGCATTTGTGACACAAGCCTGAAAACTCACTGGCCTGCTCTGATCAGGACCAGCTGTTTTGTCCCCAGCTTTGTAGCTCAGCTTAAAAAAAAAAAAAAAAATAAAAAATTCTCTAAAGCTGGCATCCAGCCTCAAAGGGTAAGGAAGAAATAAGACTGCAACAAAACCTGAGGCTTTTCTATCAACTTCAGTAAAACCTCTTTTGCTTAATAAACTAATTTTACTTATTTTGTTGTACCCTCATGTCAGGTTGCAATCCTTCTCAATATGATGTTGCTGAGGTTAGGGAAACAATGTCTGCAGCACAGGATGAGCATAGATCTCTAAGTTTACTTCATAGGGTTTTCTGCAGGATTCTGCCTCATTTTGTCTTGTTTGGTTTTATTTTGGTTTTGATTTATTTGTTTGCTTAAGAAAACATGTTTTTCTCCATGAGTTGTGATTTCTTAAAATTAGCAGTGAAAATATCTATTGATATTTCTTATTCATTAAAATAATAGTATTGTCAAGATATCTGGAAAATATTTTAAGATGTTCAAACACATAATACTACTTCTTGTCTTATATAATACTGATCTTCCACAATTTCACAAGTTCTAATTCAGTGTTAAACTTTGCATAGCTTTAAGCATGTAAACAGTTCCATTGCCTTATTTAAAAGTACTTACATGTTTAAAAATAGACACAAATTTAAGTATCCTTCTACTTTTTGTTGTCCTCCTGCTGTGTGACTTTTCTCAATAAACATACTAACTGTACAAATAAATTAAAAAATACTAGGATGCATATAGGCAGACAAGTAACAGCATCAGAATAGGACACACAGATGATTTACAAAGGTACAAAGTACTCCAGACACTTCTAATAGAAGCTTTTGTGTTTAGTATGATTTAAATCAATGGGAGTTTGCACTATTAGGAGCAAGACATAGCTTTAGAGGAAGGGCATTAGAAGGGTATAAACATCAAAGGGGAAAAAAATTCTTACAATAAGTTAACATTTGATGTGCAATTGGATGTGAATGAATGTGTCACATTCTTGCACACAATGATGTCTTGCTGGAATAACTGTGGCCTGAATAAGACTGGGTTGAATTGAAGATCTTGCTTGCAACCTTAAGTCAGCTGACAGAGGAAGGTGGAGAAAGAAGCCTTGCTGAGCAGATGGCTGAGTACACTAAATAGATACAGCAGCAAAAGCAAGCAGGGTTTATGGTCAGGAAGGGACCTTTATCAGCCTGTTTGTATGAATGATAGCAGGTCAAATACTGCACAGCCTGTCTGGAGAAACATTCTGAACTGAGCAGGGATCCATATGCTGTTGTTTGTTTTTTGGGTTTTGTTTGTTTATGTTGGGGTTGTTGCTTTTTTTTGGCTTTGTTTTGATTTATTTTAGTTTCCCATTTGCTGCTTAACATTACAGAATAAGAACTCCAGGTGATGGACAATGCAGGAATAATATCTCCTGCTCACATAGCTGATCCTGCTCTGGTAGAAGTTGATTCAGCCCCAAAGTTTTATGACACACAACTAAGTCAGTAATAAAGTAAGAGGAAAGTTGTTCCATTGCACTTTTCAGGAGAAGGTGATTGAGTAAAAAAAAAGCTACCTGAATAATTTATCTCATGAGGCAGTAGATAGATTTTGTTCTGTGCAGGTTTATGTCTCATTCCCTTTTGTTTTTCAAGGAAAAATCCAACTGCCTTGTTCATTGGGTCGTTTGTGTTTATTACTGTCAGAGAGGAACAGATAGCAAAAAAATTAGCAAGCAGTGCAACAGAGAATAGAAAGTCACAGAAAACCCAAGATCCTGTTGGAAGAGCATCTTTCTTTTCCAGTGCCATAGTAAATCTTAAAGATTTCAGGCTATAGAAAGTAAGAAAAGCACCATTCTTGTTGGTTCTAGAAACTTAAACATAGATCTAAGACAGGTGAAGGATTTCTTCAACTAGCAGTGAAATTGTTCTTTTTCTGCTGAGGGTAAGAAGGCCAAAATTACAAAGTTTTCATTAAAAAGCGAGGGGAAAGGAAGGGTGGTTGCTGCTGTGTCATCCACATGTTAACAGCTTATCATCCCAGTTGATTCCTGCATTTTCAAAGTTTATGTTAAAATTGCTGGTTCCAGGATCCTCTTCTCATACTTCTCAATGATGTATAATAACCTGTTCAGCTACAAGAGCTAAAGGGCAGCATGCAGACTACAACTCGTTCAAGGGTTGCTAATGTTACCATTCAGGCCCATGAAATGATTTTAAATTTATAGGATCATCGCTTTTGTTACTCTTTTTAATACAATTACACAGAGGAATTTATCAGGTTTCCTTTCCCTGTTGAATGATTTCCTAATGTTTGCTTTAGCAAGCTATACAAATTAATTTGGAATATGCAAGAGTCTTGTGCAAGAGACAAATCTATATCGGACAGATAAAATGAAAGCAATAGCAACAAGCAGAGCAGATTTCTCAGGAAAATCACTTTTAAGAAATGTATAATTAAATGTGAGTTTTAATATCCAAACAAAACTTCCCTTGTTCTAAACTGCAAGTTAAAAATGAACCACTTATCAGACCTCAAACATTTGTGTGAGAACTGTATTGAGTATGCAGCACTGTTGTTCTTTTCTGCTGTTATCTGCTAATTTGTTACTGAGACATGGAAAAGAGGAGCTACCAACACATTCTGTTTGTTTTCCAGTATGGAGAAAGTGAGGTTATTTTTTATAGCTCTGTGTTTACTGTGCATGACCTAATACAGAACTTTTCAGTAAGCTATCTGTAAAGAGAAAAGTGAACATAAGACTTGTTTTGGGTCTAAAGGCAAAACAGCAACACTTGTACAGTGATCCTCCAAAGTAACTGAAACATTATGTGTCTGTGTGATTGTAGAATCATAGGATGATTTGGGCTGGAAGGAACCTTAAAGATCACCAGGTTCCAACCTCCCTACTAGAAGCAGGGATGACTCACACTAGACCAGGCTGCAAAAAGCCTCATCCAACCTGGCCTTGAACACCTCCAGGGAGGGGGCTTCTACAACTTCCCTAGGCAACCTATTCCAGCACCTTACTATCCTCATGTTGAAGAATT
Source organism: Apus apus (assembly GCF_020740795.1). NCBI lineage: Eukaryota > Metazoa > Chordata > Aves > Apodiformes > Apodidae > Apus > Apus apus. Next base: position 42,062,164 of record NC_067312.1, on the reverse strand, counting down.
TCTTATGATGTCCAGACTAAATCTCCCCTCTTTCAGTTTAAAACTATTATTGTTGTCCTATCATTGCCCTCTCTAGTAAAAATCACCTCCCCAGTTTTCCTCTAGGCCTCCCTTCAAGTACTGAAATGTTGCTCTAAGGTCTACCTGCAGCCTTCTCTTCTCCAGCTTCAACAGCTCCAGCTCTCTCAGCCTATTTTCATAGCAGAGGTGCTCCAGCCCTTTCATTATCTTGGTGGCCCTTCTCTGGACCCTCTCCAGAAGGTCTGTATCTTTACTGTACTGATGGATCCAGACCTGTACGCAGGACTCCAGGTGTGGCTTCACTAGAGCAGAATAGAGGGGGAGAATCCTTTCCCTCACCCTGCTGGCCACACTTCTTTTGATGCAGCCCAGGACACAACTGGCTCTCTGGGCTCCAGCACACACTGGCAGCTCATGTTGAGCTTCTCATCTACTACCACCCCCTAGTCCTACTCCTCAGATCTGCTCTCCAGCCATTCTCCCCCCAGTCTCTATTTGTGCCTGGGGTTGCAAGAACCCAAGCACAGGACCTTGCACTTGGCCTTGTTGAACTTCATTGGTCTACCCCTCCAGCCTGTCAAGGTCCCTCTGAATGGCATGCATCCCTTCCCTCTAGGGTGTCATCTACTCCACATAGTTTGGTATCATCAGCAAACTTGCTGAGGATACACTCAATCCCACTGTCCATGTCTCCAACAAAGATGTTAAACAGCACTGGTCCCAATACTGACCCCTGAGGGACACCACTAGTCACCTGCCTCCATTTGGACATCGAGCCATTTACCACAACTCTCTGGGTGCAGCCATCCAATCTTTTATCCACTGAGTGGTCCATCAGACAAATCCATGCCTTGTCAGATTGGAGACCAGGATATCATGTGAGACAGTGTCAAACACTTTGCACAAATCTAGGTAGAGCAGTTGCTCTGCTACCATCCACCATCTCTGTAGCTTTGTTGTAGAAGGCTACCACATTGGTCAGGCATGACTCACCCTTAGTGAAGCCAGGTTGGCTGTCATCAATCACCTCTTTATTTTGTATGTGCTTTAGATAAATGCTGCTGACGAAAATCCATTGAAGTGTCTGCTGTTCATTGTTCCCTCTTTCTCCTTTCTGCAACACAGTTCACCCTTTCCTCCGTTGTACAAGTTTTGGGATCACATGTACAATAGAAAAATAAACCAATTAGACTAAATAAATAAGCAAATACATAAAATTGGAAAAAGAAGATTACAAATCTACTTCACTAATCTTTTTTATAACTTCCTTACCTAAAATTACATGCTTGTATTTAAGAAGCCAATGCAGACATAGGAATGGAAGGCTAGGGTGAGAGAGCAACTTTAACTGGATTTGGTGTTTGGGAAAAAAACCCAACCAAAGTAATCAGATAATAATGGAGAGAATGAAATCCATTTTACCCCTTCCCCTCTTCTTTCCTCCACTCCTTCTATTTCATTTGCATAGAGGGAGCTCAAAAAGATTTTTTTTTAAAAAATCTTTTCTGGAAAGGAAGTGAAAGAAAGATTGGCAATGCCTTAGAAGAAGTCAGAGATTGTTAAGTGTTCAGCTATCACATGAATGTCAGGAAAGGGCTTGAACCAATCAGAAGAAGGACTCTAGTTATGTATACAGTTGCTGTATAAATCTATATATCAAATAGATGTACATAACAAACACATACGGAACATTTTTAGAAACTATTTTTTATCTAATAGCAACTATTCATTGCATTTTTTTTTTCTTACATGGACAAATTCTCAGTGAGAGGTTACTCACATTTCTCCTGTGGCAATATCAAGGAATTATAACTTTGCTAGAAGTCATACCAAGGTCTCCTGACATTGAACTGAATACTCTGCCCCTAAAATAGGTGATGTACATAGGCAAAGTCAGTCATAACATCATATATAAAGTGATGGATTCTGAACTGGTTTTTATCACTTGAGCCAGACCTTGAGGTTTTAAAAGATGACTCCATGAAAGCAATAACATAAAAGAAAAAAAAAAAAAAAAAAAAAAAGCAAGTCAGGATTGTTAATAGGAAAACTACAGTGAAAAAGGTCAGAAAACATCACTATACCATCACATAACTCTGGGTTTCCCTTTGTGTGAATTATTTTGGTCATGTGTTTTTTTTTCCTTTTGTGTGCGTGATTTCAGTCAGTTCTAAATGCACTTGCCACATTGTGCTGAAGAGATTAACTGAGCTGGAGACGAAAGAAACATCCCAGCGGAAAGAAACATATCAGCTGGCCATGGTCAAACTCTTCCCTACATAAGCAGTCATGGCCATAGATGGATTCAAGACTTTGTCATGAACAAATATGGCTGGTCTTCTCATCTTAATAAAACACTGTCACTCAAAATAAGATGCTCATGGGATAAATAAGAAGAAAGGCACATTGAAGAAAGGACCTTAGAGGAAAGCAGACGAGAAATAAAGAAATTAGAGGTGTGAAACACACAGAACAAGCAAATTGAATTAAACAAGAAATCCAACAGACCAGTGTAACCAGATATTTCAGAAAGAGTTCAGTGAAATGTCACAAAGCAGCTCTCATTTCCTTTTCAGTTACACTGAAGTTAGAGACTTCTTATCGTTGATAACAGAAGAGCTCGAGAACCTCTCTGAATGCAGAGGGACTCTTTTTGATTTATTCTTTCACTTTAGAGCTGTGGAAGCATCCTTAGGATTATGATAAACCAGACAAAACCACTGTTTTTTGTTATAAACTCCTCTGTAGAAATTGTTTCCTAATACCCAATACCTATTCCACTCTCAGCTGTGAGCAAAACAGCAATCTACTGTTGGAGCCTGAAAGAGTTTTACAAACTCCTACGAAGCCTTCTTCTGTGATGACTCTTTTGTCTGATCTATTCAGAGATGCATGGAAATCAAATGTACTTTTGTTTTTACTCTAGCTGCAGGGTAGATTTATTTTTTTTCCTTTTTTACCTGCCCAGAAGCTCCTTCTGTGATATTGTTGAGAGTCAGACACGTAGCTCTCTTGTGAGAGCTGAATAAAAAATCAGTGGTACTTACTGAAAAACACTACACCTTAGGTCCTCATGCTCAGTGAATGTTGATAACAGAGGAGGCCATTTCAAACAGATAAAGCTGCATTAGTGCTTTTAAATTTGTCAGTGGGAATGTGCACATCTGGAACAATGATTGTTGAGGCAAATCAGATGAATGCTGCTTTCAGGACAAAATTTCTGCTCCAAGAGAACAGCTCTGAAAGAAATACATTTTTAGAGTCTGGGGAGTAATTTCATGGGAAACAAATTGGGTAGGTTTTGTTTTTGTTTTTAAGGGAAAAGAATAAAGGATTGTTGAAAATACTGTGAAACTATTTCAGTGTCACACTATTTTCTTCCACTTCTGACTTTTATTATTGACAAAAGAAAGAGGTAAAAAAATGTGAATGTTACACACATTGTTTTTCAAAACACAAATTTACTAAAACTAGAGTTTCTCAAACAAAGGAATATTATCTTGTTCTGTATATGAAAACATACATTGTGAATACCCATTAAATGTATCCGTTACACAAAGAAGTCAATTATTTTTTTCTTTTTCTTTTTTTCTTCTTCTCCAATCTGACTTTAATTGTAGAAGGGAAATTTAAAGTCTATTATAGGTCTCAAATTTTTATTTTGGGAGAAGTTTTTTGTATGAAAAGCTGTATTTATAAAAATCATAATGTGCCCTTTTTCATGGAAGAAAAAAATTATGTAGAATTACTTAGTCTGCAAGATATATCTAGTTATATGAATGACAATTAAGAAATGGTTCATCTCCTTCCCTTCTTTATAAAAATTTGTTAATAGCAAACCTGTAAGTGCCTCAGGCTCTTCATACTGTTGAAATTCATTGCTGGTAAATCTAGATTAGTATAAAATAAAATTAAACCCATAATCAAGCAGAACTGTCAATTTCCCTGCTCTGTAAATTGTTGTGATCACATTTCCTTGCAATTGAATGATAATATCTTGCGTGACAGAGGGTATAAAAGGGACATAGATACCGGTTGGTTCAAGGGGTAGAGGGAATGGAGTGAAGATGGTCATCTTCGCTGTCATTCGAAGATGGTTGAACTGCAAGAAACTATCTTATGTCCAGCCCTCCCAACATGCAACAATTACCATGCAACAATAATCTGTTATAATCTAAGATATGACTTTAGCTATTAAATAGTCTGTGATTCTGCGATAATCGATATGATAAATTAAACAAGAATGATATCTGAAAGTGGAACCAGAAAAAATAAATCAGATTTTTTTGGAGATACATATAGTAAAGCTCTGCCTTAAAGTATTTTTCAATTTTAATAATAATCTGTATCATATTAGGATGTAAGATATTCTTGCCTAATAGTCCAATTTCACTAGTTTGTTGTTGGTTAGACCCAAACCATGACACTTCACGAACATCTCCAACATGAGTCCTTCCCATGGGATGTAGTCCCTCGGAAACAAGCTGCTCCAGCAGGGCCTACACAGTCATGCGTTGCTTTGGAATAGTCACCTCCTTTGGTGTGGGGTCCCCCATGGCTGCAGATCCAAGTGCACAGGCTAGAGCCTCACATGTGCCCCTCCTGGGGCCTTCAGGCAGATTCCTCCATGAGCACAGGGGGACAGCTTGCCATCTCACCATGAGCTGCAGGAAGACTTCTGCTTGTCCTTCCCCTTCTTCCTCACCAACCTCAGGATCTCAACTCCACACTGCTATCACCTCTCCAGCTCAGCTCTTCTACTTGCTGTCTGCTCTCAGGTCTTACATCAGTTCTTTCATATGTTAATCACAAAGACACATCTATTGTATCTCTCTAATGGCTCTGGCCTTGGTCACCTTAGCCTGGGAAACTTTTAGTAGCTTCTTACAGGTGCCACCCCTGGGGTCCCTCCCCCACTGCAAAACCATGCCAGAACCAAACCAGCACATTTGTTCCCAGAAAGAAAATGAGAGAAGCTCACAGTCCCAAATTACTAAAATGGGACTGTCAAACAGAAATGAATCAGTAAAACCTCCTTTCAAGCTCAATTACAGAATACAGAAACACTTACCTAGTGCCTGTTCTGGTTTTGTTTGGTGGGTTTTTTGGTAGCAGGGGAAGGTCCACAGGAGTGGCTCTGGTAAGAAGCTGAGAAGTTCCCCCTGCTCCAAAACCAGCCAAGGAGCCATTAGAGGGACAATAGATGTACCTCTGTGATTAATACACTAAAGAACTGATATAACACCTGAGCAGAGAAGCACTTAAAGGAGAAGAGCTATGCTGGGGAAGGAGAGCGGTGCTGGTGGTTGGTGAGGAACAAGGGGAAGAAGGTGCCCTAGCAGCAGCTTCCCTGCAACCCATGGCAAGATGGCAGCTGTCCCCCTGCACTTATGGAGGAATGTGGTGGAACATTCCCTGAAGGTGCCAGAAGGGGTGAACATAGCCAGTGGACTTGGATTTTGTGGCCAGAGGACTTCCTGTCAGTGGAGTCTGATTACACAGCTATAGAAGACCCTGGCACCAGGGGAGTTCGCTGTTCCCAAAGCAGCCTGTGACCCTGTGAGAAGCCCACGGTGGAGCAGCTCCAGACCTCATGGGAAGGACTCATGAAGGAGAGGTTCGTGGAGGACTCTCTCCCATGGGAGGGACCCTATGGGGAAGCAGGGAGGGATTGTAAGGACTTCTTTGTTCTGAGGAGGAAGGAGCAGCAGGAACCACCAGCCTGTGAACTGACTCTAAACCCTGTTCCCCTGTGCTGCTGTGGGGAAGGAGGGAGAGAAACCAGGAACAAAGTGATTTGGGCCTGGGAAAAAGGGAGGGGTGGGGTAACATATGCAAGCCCTGCTCTTTGTGTTGTCTGTGTCCTGTGTGTGTTTGATTAATGTGAAATGAAATTTTTATTTTTTCCCCAAGATGATTCTGTTTTGCCCAAGACTTTAATCAGTGAAGAACCCTCCTTGTCCTTTTCTCAACCCATGAGCTTTGTTCTCCTCATCCCAGAGTGCGTGGGGGGGGGGGGGGGGGGGCGTGTTGCTGAGTGAGAGGCCATGGGGCTGTTCCTTTGCTGTAGTGTTGGGCCCAAACCATGACAGTGCCATCAACATTGATATATGAGAGATATGCTTGACCGTCAACAAGCCACAGACGCATTTAATCTATTCCGAATAGTAAGAGCTCTGAGTGAATTTATGCAAGCAGTCTCTTAGGTATTACCTGAGAAACCCAGCCATAATGTAGTGAAATTGTGCCAATGAGAAAAGACAGTGTCAGTGTTTGACTCAGGTCCGACAACAATGCTCTCGATCCCCTCCCCCCCACACCCAGGAAGGGAAGGAGAGAGAGAAAAAGAGAGAGACTTGGCTGGATTGAAAACTGAACTACACAGCTTTAATTAAAACACTAATGAATCATACAAGAAAATATATACAATTATATACAGATATATTCAGATATGGGCAAAAGCCTCTCGCCTCCCCCCACCCCCAGCAACTCCCACAGCACTCCCCTGAACTGGAAAGAGTCCCGAGGAATCCCGGAGCTGCTGCTGGAGAAAGCAGAGAGTTATGAGGGTCAGGAGAGCTCGAGCCTAAGGGTCGACGGTGATGGATGAGCAGAGTCCTCCCCGGACGCCGGCCATGGACGGAAGAGAGAGAGAAGAAGAAGGAGGAAGCTGTCTTCTAAGATCTCTGTCCTTCCTTTGAGCTTACGTAGATATATGGAATGGGATATCTTTGGCCAATTTTGCTGTCTGTCTAACTCAGCCTCCCATGGGGGGGGGGGGGAGTTAGAGATCTCCCCATAGTGTCTGAGCCGGCGGAGTGAAGGTGTAACCTTGAAACCTCAGTAGTTAGAAAAACATTCCACTGTCTTATCAGCCTAGCAGAACACACAGTTGCTAGTTAAAAGAAAGCTTACTGAAGGAAAAAAAAAATCAGTGAAAAGAAAAATTGGCTTAATCCTGGCTCAAACCAGGACAGACAGCTAGACTAATGTGGTGAAAGACACCTAGGCTGATGTGGTGCGTTATACCTGATAGGCAGCTGAGCCCCATGCAACCACTTGCTCCTTCTGCCATAGTGGAATGGGAGACAGCATCAGAAGGGCAACAGTGAGAAAACCCTTGGGGTGAGATAATGACAGTTTAGCAGATAAAGCAAAAACCACATACACATGTAAAGCAAAACAAGGAATTAATTTACTAGTTCCCATTGGTAGGCAGGTATTCAGCCATTTCCAGGAAAGCTGGGCTCCATTGCATATATTGGTTATGTGAAAAGACAAATGACACCACATACTTCAGCCCCTTCTTACTTCTTTCCCTCAGTTTTTACTGCTGAGAATGGTGCCATCTGATATGGTCATGGTTACCCCAACCAACCAGATTCACATGTTCCAGCTCTGTCCCGTCCGACCTTCTTGTGCACTCCCAACGACTTACTAGCAGGACTGTATATGGAGAAGAAAAGGACTTGACATTGTGCAAGCACCACTCTGACAATAATTAACACATCCATGTGTTATCAACAAATCCAGAACAAAGCAACATATGGGTTTCTCTGAGGAAAATCAAATACATCCCACCCAAAACCCAACACAGCTAAGCTCTACAAAGCAGATTTTGCCAAATATATTCCATTCTTTCTACTGGACAGTTTTGTTGAATAAATAAAAATATGTTTTCCTATATAACGTTCAGTGTTTCTGTTTTACACTTTTAGGCACACAATAATAGAGAAAGAAACTGATAAGAAGGAGAGTAAAATGAGTAGATTATTTTTATAAAAATCATAAAATTACTATGCATTTATGACATTTTGCAGTCTTCTTTGATGTTGTTGATGGAAATGTTCCAGACTTGTCTGAGTACAAAGACCGTTGCTGATCTTCCACAAACAGGGTGTTTGGGGTGGATATTTTATTTTTTGCTACTGAAAGCAAAGATGAAAGTGAAAATGTACATAGGAATATACAAACAAATATTTGCTTTGATTTATTTTTTTTACGTGTTTATTATGCTAAATTTAGTTGACCAGTAAATACAATTTTGATCTCCTCTTGTGATTAGAATTGAGATAAAGAGTCGTGATCATACAACACGCTTTCAAACACCCACGCTTCAACTGAGCTTTTATTAAGATTTAGACAAAACTGCATGCCAGAAAACTTATTCCTATGATACTATCATATTAATTAGTCTCATAAAACTATGCAGTTGCAGCCACATTGATCCATAAACTGCTCATTTGTTTGTGAAGTCATTAAAACCAGAAAACTACTTGTGCTCCCACAGGTGAGCCACCGCATAAAAGTTCATAGGACCAGACTTGTATGTATGTGTGTACATTCATCCTGGGAGTTATTTCATTAACTATCCAATAAAGGAAGTTTTTCACACAGAAGTGTTTCCAGAACCAGAGAATTCACAGCATTTACTATCAAAGTTCATTAAATACTGTCGCACTGCTGTTGCATATATCTTCTTAACCTGTGAAATATTTTTCATATTAGCATTGCTTCCTTAAAACCACAACAAAAGATATAATTATATAATCATAGAAATTGTTTCATTGTAAAAGGCCTTTAAGATCATTGAGTCCAACCATTAACTGGCACACTGCCGAGTCCACCACTAAACATTGTCCAAAGAACAAACATTCTTATTAGAAGCAATATATGTTTACATACATGAGGACACTTTTATGTTTATTTTACATACCCATGCGCACACACAGACACACAAAATTTTATTTCTCTTTGCAACCAGTCATCTCACTGTGATTGTGTAAGATTTTAGTAACTACTCGGGAGATACACAGATATATTGCTAATTAGGTACTGGTTTGCATTTTCAAATGATGTGGCAGAGTTAAACTTACTTGCCACACAAAACACGTAATTGTGGTAAGTTATAAAATTACAATTGAATCTGAAGAAGTGTTAAATTTTCCCTATTGTTTTCAATGTTGATTGCTATGATGACATTTAATTTAAAAAAATATACAAATTCTCAAACCATTAAAATAATCCCCCTAGGACCTTTATAATTTTTAACACCAACTTTAGCTTGTAAATTATTACCATGTTTATGTACATCTGTCAATTCTAAGCACAAGAGGAAATCTATCTAGCTCAGCTCACCTAGAGTATATTCAATTAGCTACGACACGGAGTGGTGCTTGTGCTGAGTGGCCAATTTCCTTTCCCTGTTGTGTTAATAATCCTTGCATAACTATAAAGTAGAGAGTCATAGTAGTTCTGCTTCAATGCATGGAGAATACCAGTTGCCTGCTTAATGTACTATTACCATGAAGCGAATTCCAGAGATTTATAACCTTGTTTACTACTTTCCCATCCCACCCAATAATTGAAAAGGATTCAATACTTCATTGAAAATAAAATGCACAATAGTAGTAGAGATTTTATTTGTTACCTTGGTAACAAATATTCCCTTTTCAATAACTTCAAATATTTTTTCTTGTATGGAATCTTTATTACAGATTTTAATAAGCATAGTTGTAAATAAGGTGCTTTTGGCATGATGGCCTCAACATGAACTTTTTAAAGCTAGGGTTTTGTGGTAAAGAGCTGCTGAACTTGTTCATAATAATGGAATTGTGTCAGAGAAAAACTGCAGGAACACTTTCTTTTTTTCCCTGTCCTCTACCTAATCATTGCCAGCTGAAGTAAATAATACTCTTTCTACAGTGTGGTGTGCTGCTATGTTTTCACAGTTTTCTGTGAAACTTTTCAAATATCTGCACATGGAATAATGCAGAGCAGTTGACCGAAGAATCATGGATTTTGGAAGCACTGATATCCTGTGTCTAAAGCTGATTGAACAAATTAGAAGTATTATTAAAAACTACATCTTTTTCAGAAATATTTGAGTTTGAAGAGACTGACATTTTCCAACAGAACAAAGTGCTATAGTGGAAACTGGTTTGTTTAATTATAATAAGTGTTTTTATTTTTCACTTAGTGTTTATAATAACAATGTCAAATCCTAAAAAGCCATTTTGAGACTTTGGCTGCAACAGTCCTTAACTGAGGCTTCAACTGGCAAAGACATCTTCCTGAGGAGGCCACTTGGTGAGAAATCTAGAAATACAAAACAGATATTCTAAATTTTGTAGGCTGGATATTTTAGTTTCTAGCTACAGGTAAAGGAAGTAGAGGCTGGAGTTGATGGTCTTAAAGGTCTTTTCCAGCCTTGGTGATTCTGTGATTCTGTGAAGTGTCCCAGCTCACAGTGATTCAAGGACTATGAAGTAACTTTCCTGAGTCTGCAAGGATGAGCAGCTTGGAAATGTTGGGGTTTTTTCCTATATTACGTTGTCTTCTCTCTGGTGAAATTTCCTAGTTACTAACTACTAACTAACTAATGTTTAACATTGTAAATATGGACAAAATGACCTCCAGACATCCCTTCTAACCTCAACCATTCCATATTTCTGTGATTTGGTGGAAGAAAAACATATGTATAGACAGAACAATGGAGAAAGGTACTCTATTGTACCATTAATAATATAATACAATAATATTGTACCATATTGTACTCTCCGGGTACGAATTAAAGGGCAGGCTGGCATGGGTGATACCGCTGTAGGGGTCTATTACAGACCTCCTGATCAGGACGAAGGAGCTGATGAGGCTTTCTACAGGCAGCTGAAAGCAGCCTCACAACTGCAGGCCTTGGTCCTCTTGGGGGATTTTAACTACCCCGCTATTTGCTGGAAGGCCTACACAGCCAGCCATGCACAGTCTAGGAGGTTCCTCCAGTACATTGATGCAAATGGTGGAAAAACCGACTAGGAGAGGAGCGCTGCTGGATCTTGCGCTCACCAACAAGGAGGGTCCGGTTGAAGCAGTGATGGTCAATGGCAGCTTTGGCTGCAGGGGTCATGAGATGGTGGAGTGCAGGATCCTGTGTGGGAGGAACAGAACACCTAGCAGGACCACAACCCTGGAATCCTGCAGGGCCAACTTTGGCCTCTTCAAACAAATGTTAAGGGAAGTCTTATGGGAAAGGGTAGTAGGTGGTAAGGGGGCTCAAGGGTCAGCATTCAAGAACCACTTCTCCCAAGCTCAGGATCAGAGCATCCCAATGGGTAGGAAATCAAGTAACGGAGCCAGGAGACCCACATGGTTAAACAAGGAACTGCTGGGCAAACTCAAGTGGAAAAAGAGAATCTATGGATCACTGAAGGAGGGGCTAGCCACTTGGGAGAAATATAGGACAGTTGTCAGAGAGTGTAGGAAGGCCATTAGGAAAGCTAAGGCCTCCTTGGAACTTAACCTTGCAAGTCAGGTCAAGGAGAATAGAAAGGGCTTCTTCAAATACATAGCAGATAAAACTAACACTAGAGGTAATATGGGCCCACTGCTGAATGAGGTGGGTGCCCTGGTGGCAGAGGATATAAAGAAGGTAGAGGTACTGAATGCCTTCTTTGCCTCTGTCTTTACTCCTGCAGACTCTCCCCAGGGGCCCCAGATCCCTATAGCCCCAGAAGAAGACAGGATGAAGGAGGAGTCTGCTTTCATAGAATCATAGAATCATAGAATCCTAGGGGTTGGAAGGGACCTCGAAAGATCATCTAGTCCAACCCCCCTACCAGAGCAGGGTCACCTAGAGTGCATCACACAGGAAGGCGTCCAGGCAGGTTTTGAATGTCTCCAGAGAAGGAGATTCCACAACCTCTCTGGGCAGCCTGTTCCAGTGCTCTGTCACTCTCACAGTAAAAAAATTTTTTTCTGATATTCACCTTAAACCTCCTATGCTCCAATTTGTATCCATTACTCCTTGTCCTATCACTGGTCATCACTGAAAAAAGCTTAACTCCATCTTCTTGACACTCACCCTTTACGTATTTGTAAACATTGATGAGGTCACCCCTCAGTCTCCTTTTCTCCAAACTAAAGAGACCCAGCTCTCTCAGCCTTTCCTCATACGGGAGATGTTCCACTCCCTTCATCATCTTTGTGGCTCTGCGCTGGACTCTTTCAAGCACTTCCCTGTCCTTCTTGAACTGAGGGGCCCAGAACTGGACACAATACTCCAGATGCGGCCTCACCAATGCAGAATAGAGGGGGAGGAGAACCTCTCTTGACCTACTAACCACACCCTTTCTAATACACCCCAGGATGCCATTGGCCTTCTTGGCCACAAGGGCACACTGCTGGCTCATGGTCATCCTCCTGTCTACCAGGACCCCCAGGTCCCTTTCACCTACACTGCTCTCCAGCAGGTCAGCCCCCAGCCTGTACTGGTGCATGATATTTTTCTTCCCCAAATGCAAAACTCTACACTTGCCCTTGTTAAACTTCATCAGGTTTTTCCCTGCCCAAGTCTCCAGCCTGTCTATGTCTCTCTGAATGGCAGCACAGCCTTCTGGTGTGTCAGCCACTCCTCCCAGCTTGGTGTCATCAGCAAACTTGCTGAGGGTACATTCTGTACCCTCATCCAGGTTGTTGATGAAGGTGTTGAACAACACCGGTCCCAGTACCAACCCCTGAGGGACTCCACTAGTCACAGGCCTCTAACTAGATTTTGCCTCATTGACTACAACACTCTGACTTCTTCCTTTCAACCAGTTCTTGATCCACCTCACTGCCTGATCATCAAACCCATACTTGATCAACTTATCTACAAGGATGCTGTGGGAGACGGTGTCAAATGCTTTACTGAAATCAAGATAGACCACATCAACCGCTCTACCATCATCTATCCACCTAGTAATTTCCTCATAGAAGGCTATGAGGTTAGTCAAACATGACTTACCCTTGGTAAAACCATGTTGACTGCTCTTGGTGACCCCCATCTCCTTGATATGTCTAGAGATAGTGACAAGAACAAGTTGTTCCATTGCCTTTCCAGGGATGGAGGTGAGGCTGACCGGTCTATAGTTACCCGGGTCCTCCTTCTTGCCCTTCTTGTAGACTGGAGTGACATTTGCTATCCTCCAGTCCTCAGGCACCTCTCCAGTTATCCAAGACTTACCGAAGATGATGGAGAGTGGCCTAGCAATGACCTCCGCCAGCTCCCTCAGCACCCTTGGATGCATTTCATCCGGACCCATCGATTTATGGATGTCCAGATTACGCATCTGATTCGTAACCCAATCCTCATCTACCTGGGCAAACTCCTCCTTTATCTTGACTTCTACTGGGGCTATATGAAACTGGGGCTCATGGGGAAAGCCTGCTTTGGTAGATGAGGATTGGGTAAGGGATCAGTTAAGCAATCTGAACATCCATAAATTGATGGGTCCGGATGGAATACGCCTGTGGGTGTTGAGGCAACTGGTGGAGGTCATTGCTAGGTCACTCATCATCATCTTTGGTAAGTCGTGGGTAACAGGACAGGTGCCTGAGGACTGGAGGATAGCAAATGTCACTCCAGTCTACAAGAAGGGCAAGAAGAAGGACCTGGGTAACTATAGACCGGTCAGCCTCACCTCCATCCCTGGAAAGGTGATGGAACAACTTGTTCTTGGCACTATCTCTAGGCATATCAAGGAGATGGGGGTCATCAAGAGCAGTCAACATGGTTTTACCAAGGGTAAGTCATGTTTGACCAACCTTATAGTCTTCTATGAGGAAGGAATTAGGTGGATAGATGATGGTAGGGTGGTAGATGTGGTTTATCTTGATTTCAGTAAAGCACTTCACACTGTCTCCCACAGCAACCTTGTAGATAAGGAGAGGAAGTATGGGCTCAATGATCAGGCAGTGAGGTGGATCAAGAACTGGTTGAAAAGAAGAAGTCCGAGAGTTGTAGTCAATGGGGCAGAATCTAGTTGGAGGTCTGTGACTAGTGGAGTCCCTCAGGGGTCGGTTCTGGGACCGGTGTTGTTCGATATCTTCATCAGCGACCTGGATGAGGGAACAGAGTGTGCTCTCAGCAGGTTTGCTGATGACACTAAGCTGGGAGGAGTGGCTGACACACCAGAAGGCTGTGCTGCCATTCAAGGAGACATAGACAGGCTGGAGAGTTGGGCGGGGAGAAACTTAATTAAATTCAACGAGGGCAAGTGTAGAGTCTTGCATTTGGGGAAGAACAGGCTGATGTACCAGTACAGGTTGGGGGCTGACCTGCCAGAGAGCAGTGTAGGAGAAAGGGACCTGGGAATCCTGGTAGACAGGAGGATGACCATGAGCCAGCAGTGTGCCCTTGTGGCTAAGAAGGCCAATGGCATCCTAGGGTTCATTAGAAAGGGTGTGGTTAGTAGGTCAAGAGAGGTTCTCCTCCCCCTCTATTCTGCATTGGTGAGGCCACATCTGGAGTATTGTGTCCAGTTCTGGGCCCCTCAGTTCAAGAAGGTCAGGGAAGTGCTTGAAAGAGTCCAGCGCAGAGCCACAAAGATGATGAAGGGAGTGGAACATCTCTCTTATGAAGAAAGGCTCCCTCAGCTGGGTCTCTTTAGCTTGGAGAAAAGGAGACTGAGGGGTGACTTCATCAATGTTTACAAATATGTAAAGGGTGAGTGTCAGGACAATGGAGCCAAGCTTTTTTCAGTGATGACCAGTGATAGGACAAGGGGCAATGGATGCAAACTGGAGCATAGGAGGTTCCATGTGAATATCAGGAAGACTGGCTTCAAGAGCCAAATACTCAAAAGCTAACAAATCCCATATTGGTGATCACCTATTAAATCTCTATTCTTTTCTCATGTTACACAATATCCATACATATTTTGAGCTCTGAAAGAAAAAAAAAAAAAGTGAATAGACAGGAAGAGAACATAAATTCTGTAATCAAAGACTAGGACATGAATGGACACAAGGAAAAGCAGGGTCACAAATACTTAAGTTAGTCAATGTGAGCGTTTTCTAACAAATGAGCACTTGTGTAAGCGAAGCGCAAATCAGTGAATGTATTTTTTTAACATGTCCTTTTCTCCTTTAGAAAAAATGAAAACAACCGAAAGAATGCACTGCAGGGCAGTCAGAGCTAGCTGTGTTATGTGTATGTTGGAGAAAACATTTTTTTCTTAGGGTATACGATTGTGGTGTGTGAAAGGGACACGTTCAATCAGACACTCACTCACTGACTTTAACACATAGTCATAGTCTTCTCATTGAGCAGTGAAAGACAACCCTTGCACTATGCAGTGCTCCTATAGGGAGGCAGAGAAGTAAATCCAACAGCAAGATCTTTCACTGCACACATCACTTCAGCTGCTCTCATGCTCTCAGTGCATTCTAACATACTAGGATTGGCTAGCTTAAATGTGGTTCTACACTTAGTTTCCCTTAAAGTAGATATAGCTGTGTTCTGATCAATCCCCCATGATCCTTTTTTTTTTTTTCTTTTTTTTTTTTTCTTTTTCTTTCTTTTAGAGTTATTCTTTTGCCTCAAGAATTTGTCATATTTTCTAAATCTGTCTAAATTCATCAAAAGGAATAAAAGTAGGAGCAGAGACAGATGCATTACAACTGACGTGCAAAGGCATTAAAAAGGTTTTACTTCCCTTGATTGTTTTAAATCACATGGCATTTCTAAGCTGCGTGTGTGTGCACATGGGCACAACTTATTTAGAAAAAAAACCACACCAGAAACAAACAAAAAAAACAACACAAATGAAGGAGGAAGATTTAGGACAAGATAAACCTGAAATAAGACTAAATTTTCCTTTTAAATTCCTGTCTGTGAGGAAGTCTTGTTGCACCAAACAACTCAAGACACATGCCAGATAATTCACAGTAAAAGAGATATTTCCGTTTTAATCGTTTACAGCTGAACACTTTATCTAACTATGCTTGATGTATCTTCCTTAGTTGTTAAATACTTTGTTTTAAAAGGACACCGAGTAAGCGATGAGAACAACAACATTAACTAGATTCTTCATCCAGCTAGGTCTCTAGTCATTTTGAAAGCAGAAGTTAATGCCCCTTATTTGTTCTTTATTATATGAAGAGTAAAATGACAGGCAACTACCTCCGCCAGTTCCTTCAGGACTCTGGGATGTATCTCATCAGGTCCCATGGACTTGTGTATCTACAGGTTCCTCAGATGGTCACGAACCTTATCTTCACTTACAATGGGGGCGACTTTGTTTCTCTGCTCTGCATCTTGTGGGCCATCAACATGACAGTTGTGAGTAGAGGGGCTGCCAGTGAAGACTCTGGCAAAAAGTTGTTGAGAACCTCAGCTTCTTCCTCATCTGGAGGAGACCTCAACTACAAGGTGTTGCAAATGTACAGAGAGAATCTGAACACAAGGGTTCAACTTCAGACAAAACAGAACCTACATGGAGCTTGTTTAAGTTATATAATTTATGTCAAGTACATTGATCGCTTTTCTTCCTTTATCTAGAAATAAACTACAACCGTTAAACATAGAGGGCAAATCTCTCTACCACTCAGATCACTTGATTCCCCTACATAAGTTTTGGTAGCAGGACGGATTGGCAATCTGTATCACACAGACTACTGTCTAAAGAATGTGCACTAATAGTTCTTGAGATTGGTTCATTATGCACACCAAAAGAAGTAATCTGAGAGCTGTATCTTTTCCTGTTTACTAAGCAAAATGTTTTAACCAGTTTAACATGTCAGGCTATCATTAAAATCCATAACCTCAATCAATATGAGTAATTAGTTCAATATCACTGTGTATGACTCTCATTTCTCTTTTTTTCTTACCCAGATGGTCAAAATGGTCTAAGCAGTTCAAAGGGATAACAAATAAACAAAAATTAGAGCAAATAATTCCTTTCTGAAAAAGTCTCATTACAGCTGTGGAACCTGACAGAGAACAGGGTCAGAACCTCAGTACTTTTGGAAATCTATACATTGTTGCTGGCAGAAGGCATAATTTTTAGTCTACAGCATTTACAACAGGAAAATTGATTGCATTAACATAGTTATGTATCAAATATTTTTAATAAAAAGGCATAATTTGGCACATAAAAGTTCATAACTACATTTAGCTCATGTTTGGTTTTTTTTAATTTCATTTTTTTTCCTGCAGTAAACATCAACAGTTCCTGCTCCTGTTAACAGAAATGGGGTCAAATACTTTCTTTAAAATAAACTATCTAATAAAACTAGATTATTTTAACAGAATATTCATTAAAGAATATTTTTATATTAAACATAAAGAAACATTATTAATAAAGATGTCATTGACAAAATAGTATAGTCAATATTTAATTAATCAATATCTTACTTCTCACCATCTTACCTATTTACAAATGAATGATGAAGATTTACTTCACTATTATTTATGCGCAAGTTTTGTTTTTGAAGTAAGTGAAGTGAAAATTTTGAGCAGGATAAGGTAATACTACAAATCGCATCTGCTTTTTCTGATTTCTTCAAAGTCCCTCCGAATATCAACAAGTACTGAATATAGTCTAGAATATGTACTGAATATTATTTCTTGTCTCTTGAGGTGCACTTGGCTCTTGGGATACACTTAAATGCATTATGATAAGTATATGTTCACCGAAGACACCAAACCAGAGAACCAGTATTTGGAAACAAAGCATATAATTATGTATTTTATATTTTTTGTCACCTTTAACCTAGAGGAAAATTATTTTTTCAGACTACTTATAGGAGCTTAACTTGACTTTCAGTTTTAATCAAGTAAATTGAAGGCAAAATATCCTTAATCTAAGACTTCAAACTTAATGAATTATATTTCTCAGTCATTTCTGATAAATAAAAGTACATAGTTCAACACTTTATAGAAACTGCGAAAGCCGTTCCTCATTCAGAGTCAGAGATTTATGTGAGGTTTGGGCTTAGACACATTCCACCAGCTGTACCATCAACAAAGTATGAGTTTAAATTTTTTGCTGAATTGAATTGCTGCCACAAGTAATTTTACTGCCCTTCCTGCTTCCCATACAGGACACTTACTTAAAATCCTTGGAACTAGATATAATTTTTATAACCCTCACAAAACTTATATTGCCTTTTTGTAATGGTGGGAGGAAAAAACAATTAAGTTTAGTGAATGTAGATACTTGTTATCTTTACCAAACCAGTGACCAAAATGCAGATTTTCCCAACCTCAGAATTCTTCATAATCTCTAAGAAGCTGAAAAATACAATCCAGCAAGAGGACAGATCATGTATATGTTTTTTAATGGTAAACTGAAACCCTTTCCCCTTCCCCTCACCTCCTAAGAACAACACAATTGCAAAAACAAGCTACTAAAAACTTCATTTTTTACCCCAGCAGGATCTCTTAACAAAATATATTACACTTATGCAGAAACCTTGCTTTCTGGATCACACTACAATCAAACTCCACTTAAAAGCTTGTCTCCTTTGACTAACAACCCATCTAAAATTAAAAATCCATATCTGGTGAGGAATGTTACAAAGTTTTACACCTGACTTCTCTGAGGTAACCAGAACCAGACTGTACTAATTGGGTTTATAACACTACACTTGTCAAGCCAATATATAACTCCTTTTTGGATGCTGCTATTTGACTAAATAATTTAGCTTCATGTTTTTTACTCCAGCATCAGGGACTTAGCAGCAAAAGTGAAATTTCTGCATTCTTTATGCTCATTACTCAGAGCCTCATACCTGGCCCTTTTGAAAAATCATGAACACTATAAGAAAAAAAATCCAACAACCATGGCCTTCTCTTGGCAGAAAATAACTGAAATTTTAATTTTAAGTTTAAGTTTACATTACTTTTCCCCCATTTTCCTATATATTGACAAACAATAGAAAGATACAGCAGTGTGTTTCTGTGTAGTAGTGGGGTGAATTTAGCTGAGCCTGTGAAACACAGACATGGTTCTTCCTACTGTTTATAGTTTAGGAAACAGATGCCATATCATATAGTACCAGAAACTTTCAGACATGAAAAAGTTAACCTTAGCAACCACCCTACAGATCTCAAAGAGTATATGACATTATTTTCGTTATGAAAACTGGTAGTTTTTCTCTACTATCAATAATAAATTGTAGTCTCAGAATTGAATATTAGTCCTATTTTTGAGAAGTAAAAGCATTCTATTTCAGTTTTGATAATTAACCTCCTGGAAGAAGAAATTGTTGAAATATAGTATTTTGACTCTGTTATGTCTGTTCAGACACTCAGGATTTAACTAGGTCCTAATTTATTAAGTAATCAAACAGGTATGTAGGCTAAGATCATGGGGACACAAGGGAACTACCTGCATGCTATAAACTTATTAAAGCTGGGTACATGTTCAGAAGCCTTGCTGAGCCAGTGTCTTCCTAATCTTTATGTATTATTGAAAATATCTTCAGATAAAAAATAAACTTTTTGTGGATGAATGAAGGTAATGGTGCCTCTATTTGTCAGTCAGTAAAAATGGGAATGGAAAAGGAAACAGTGTTAAAATATAAACATATATCTCTAAATCAGAAATAATTCACTAAGCAATTAAGATAAATTACTTTTTTCCTCTGACAAATAAAATGAGAATGTCAGTGACACTAATTAGTCTATCTGCTAAGAACAGGGAAATAAATAAAACTACACAAAACTGTAAAATATTGTAAAGTGTTTTTTATAATTTCAAAATCCCTGAAAAACAACTGTTTTGTTAAGAATGAAATAGCTTTTAGTAATTATAACCTTTAACAGTATGTGTAAAGACTTCTTTCTAGACTTCCTGTGCATTTTAAAACATAAGGGCATTTGTAGCAATTCCCTATGGATTACTTTTGGGGCCGTGATTACACTCTAAGTATTTGAATATACTCTTATGGAAGTCGTTATTGCTATTCATATACAGGAAGTAAAGCACATGCTTGGAATAAGGTGAAAGCTTTAACATAGCTATTGCAGAGCTCCAAATTTTTGTTTGTACATATTTAGTACCAGGAAATGACACACAGACAATATCAAGAATAAAAATAAAAAAGAAAATGGGGGGAAGGGAGAGCATTTCTTGGGACAACTTATTATGTCATGTTAATTTTTATTACTTTGGATTTTTCTCCACTAATTTTATTATGATCCTTGAAGTGTATCTTCAGAAAAGCTATTCAGGAATTTTGGCAGAGCTTCTTCAGTCAGTTTCCTGAAATATATGAAGGTCTAGCAGTGACATAAATAAACAGACAAGTTGAATACAGGGCTTTGGCTGGTTCTTTTTACCAGCTGTACTACTAAATCAATTTGATGGTGTGGATCACCATGATCCATTCCTTCCTCTAATGATGGTGACTTGGAAAGGCTGTTGTTTTACTATTGGGCTTTCATTTGCAATACTGGCCAGCTGTTCTGAAAAGCCAGATGTTTGAACAGAAGAAGCAGATGACCTAACTGAGATAAAGATTATAAGGGCTTTATTTTTTTCTCTGCATAGTCAGTCTTCTGCATAAAAGTTTTGTACACCTGAAATTCTGTGAGGCTAAAAACGTGTCACTTAAATCAGCACCAAGCAGTCATAAAACTGCTTTTAATATAATTTAAATTATTTTCCAGTACTGTACACAAGTCTGAACTGCTACAAAATACTTGTACAATGTATTTGTATAGCTTGAAACAAAGCTATTTTTGAGAGTCCAACAGACTGAAATGTATTTTCCTGCTTTCATGTGTTTTAAAATTAAAATTAGTAACATGGGTAGAAGGCTATGTTCTGATACAATTACTACAAAATTAATTAAAAAAAAAAAGAAAATTCTCATCTAGGCATATTTCATCTGAATCTAAACCTCTGGCAATTTTTTCTTACAGGATACACTTAATCACTTCTCTATGATTTAGGAAAACTGAAGGACTGCCTTGATACTATAAGGCTCAAAGTTTTTATGAAAGTATCTATCTGGTTGTGTATGCACAGCCACCTAACATGCACAGAGTACCAGTGATTACATGTGTTAAATCAGGTTTACTACTGTACGTCATTTTACACAAAATGTTATCTGTGCCACTCTATGACACTCTATCCTTCTGTTATCTATTGAAACACTTAAATGGCCACTAACTCTAAAGCATGCAATAGTCGCAGAATGATCAATAGCTTCACCCCCTTAATGTTAAGTATTAGCATTCCAGTTTTATAGCTTGAGAACCAAAGATGAATGTAACAGAAATAACTTACAGACCTTATCCTTATGTGGAACCAACCATGACATGCAGAGGGATACCTGGCAGCTGATGTTGATATGATTCTCCTGTGGCAACTTGGAATTTTTGTATTATTTATTAAGCAAGGTTTTTTTCTACAGATTATCAACTTGTCTCTCATTCAACTTGTTTAGAAAAAAGTACATGCTTTGTAATGAGTTTTGAAGTTTGGACAGAGAATTCATGCTTAGATAGGAGTTGTACATGCTTTACAGCAGTGAAGGAGATTCACTCTGTTTCTCTTTAGCTGTCATAGGAAATGTAATATTAAAAAAAAAACAAGCAACCAAACCCAAATTAAATAGAAGTTATTCAGAGATAAATTCAGAGCATAGGTCTGATTTAGGTCCTCTGAGTTGCTCTAATCAAGCACACCTTTGTGCACAAGTAGTAGAACTCTAGTGGGTTATACTGATTTCAGCTGCTATGCAGGTGCAATATTCAGCCCATTAATATCAATGTTAATTCTACAAAAGCCTGAGTTTGGCTTTAGTTAAATATGCTATAGGCTAGCCATTGATATCTGAAACTAGGACAGTGCCTTAGCCTCATCTAAAACACAAGGCTAAATAAGAAACACTCTTAATATTTTTTTACGCAGCGAAGTTACTGCACAGGGAGGTAAGGTAAGAATTTATACTACAATAGCTACTGTACAATAATTCTCTTGGTGATAATTTCTATTAAACAGTAAGTGTACTTTAGTGTGAAACGGCTTATTCAACCTGAAAAGAGGTGAGTTAAACTTTGAAAATGGTCTTCCACTAAGCCATTTCCCTCTCAGCCAACACTTAATAACATCTAGCTAATGACTAGTATAATATAAATAATGAAGAGTGGCTGGCACTATATGATAAACTGTAAGTTTACATGCTGAGAAGTCTTCCAACTTCCCCATGAAATAAGTCAGATTGCCACTTTTGTCACTAAAAAATGCAATACTACTGGTCTTAAGAATAATTCTTGAGCATGCTTTCAGCAACTTTCTTACCCACCTTTGAATTATCTATTGATCACCTGCTTTTCAAGTCTGGTTAATATTTTTCCATGTGCATGAAATATTTTATTGAAGTCCAGAGAGACCAATAAAATCTTTAAACGGACTTACAGAAAAGTTTGCAAAAGGTAAGCAGGAGGTAAAAGGAGGATTCTGGAAGCAAAGAGGCATCCTTTAAAAAAGAGAAGACAGTCCACAACAAAGAAAAGACAAGAATGTATAGCCAGCTAGGAAAAATGTTAAGTCACAATCAGAAAAGCCAAAAATTATTCTGAGCATCAACTTGCTAAAACCATGAAACCTCAGGAATAAGAGGAAATTTTACAGCCTTTAGAAAAGTGGGTTGGCAACCTATGAGGAATACCAAGATGTAGGGAAGCTACGTAGGGGGAAAATGAGAAGGGCCAAGGCTCAAGCAGAACTCACCTTGGCCACTGCCATTAAAGATAACAGGAAGTGTTTTTTTCAATATTATCAATAGAAAAAGGAAGACTAGGGAAAATGTAGGCCTGCTGGTGAATGAGGTGGGCACTTCGGTGGTGGAAGACACAGAGATGGCAGAGTTACTGAATGTCTTTAGTTCAGTCTTCACTGCAAAAGCTGTCCATGAATCCCAGATCCTGGAGGCAAGGGGAAAGGTCTGGAGAGAGGAAAACTTTCCCTCAGTAGAGGAGGATCAGGTTAGAGACCACTTGGCCAAACTGGATATCCGTAAGTGCACCCACAAGTGCTGAGAGAGCGGGCAGATGTTATTGCTGGGCCATTCTCTATCACCTTTGAAAGGTCATGGAGAACAGAAATGCTTGAGGACTGGAGGAAGGCAAATATTACTCTAGTATTCAAAAAGGACAAGAAGGAGGACCCAGGGAACTACAGGACAGTTAGTCTGACCTCTGTCCCTGGGAAGATGAGGAGTGACTCTTTCTTGTTGTCATCTCTAAACATGCTGAAGAACAGGAAGTTGCTGGGAGTGGTCAACATGGATTTATCAAGGGTAAATCATGCTTGACCAATCTGCTAGCCTTCTATGATTGCATAACTGGTTGGGTGGATGAGGGGACAGCACCAGATGTCATCTACCTGGACTTCAGCAAGGCTTTTGACAAGCAAGGCTTGTCTCCCATAACATCCTCATTAGGAAACTGAGGGAGTGTGGGGTAGAGGACTAGCCAATGAGGTGTATTGAGAGCTGGTTTTGTGACAGCGCTCAGAGGGTTGGGATCAATGGAGTAGGGTTGAGTTGGAGGCCTGTAACCAGTCGTGTCCCCCAGCAGTCAATACTCAGTCCAGTCTTGTTCAAGGTATTCATCAGTGATCTGGATAAGGGAACAGAGTGTGTCCTCAGCAAGTTCACTGATGATACCAAACTGGGAGGGGTGGTGACACTCCAGAGGGCTGTGCTGCCATCCAGCATGATCTGGACAGGCTGGAGAGCTGGGATGAGAAGTACTTAAGGAAGTTCAACAAGGGCAAGTGTAGGGTCCTGCACGTGGGGAGGAAGAACACTATGCACCAATATAGTTTAGGAGTGGACCAGCTGGGAAGTACTTCTGAGAAGGACCAGGGAGTCCTGGTAGATAGTAAACGATCCATGAGTCAGCCATGTGCCCTTGCCACAAAGAAGGCCACTGGAATCCTGGGGTACATAAGGAAGTATGGCCAGGAGGTGGAGAGAGGCCCTTGTAAGGCCACATCTGGAATACTGCATCCCGTTCTGGGCTACCCATTTCAAGGGAGACAGGGAACTACTAGAGAGAGTCCAGCAGAGGGCAATAAATATGTTTGGGGGATTGGAGCGTCTCTCTAATGAGTAAAGGCTGAGACACTGTTTAGCCTGGAGTAGATAAGGCTGAGGTGAGACCGTATTAATGCCTATAAGTACCTAAAGGGTGGGTGCAAGGAGGATGGGGTCTGACTCTTTCAGTAGTTCACAGTGACAGAACAAACAGCAACAGGCACAAACTGGAATGTAGGAAGTTGCATTTAAATATGAGGAAAAACTTCTTTCCCGTGAGGATGACAGAGCCCTGGAACAGACTACCCAGCGAGGCTGTGTAGTCTCCTTCTCTGAAGATATTAAAAACTCACCTTGATGCAGTCCTGAGTAACGTGCTTTAGGGGAGCCTGCTTTGGAGCACGCGGCAGCACAGAGCAGAGAGCGGCAGCGGCACCGGCAGCGGTGGGAGCTGTTCCTTTAAATTGCTGAGGATTTGAGAGGGAGCCGGGCTTCCTGGAGACGGTGAAGCCGGGGCAGAAACAGGAGAGAGCCAGGAGACCCGAGTCTGGCGGGAATCCTGAGAGAAAAGGGAGGCTGACGTGGCAGGAGGCGTGGCTGTGAACGGCGGCAAGGTTTGAAAAGCGGCCATTTGGCAGCCTCCTCTGAGCACGCGGCAGCGCAGAGCAGAGAGCGGCAGTGGCCTTCAGAGGAAGTGGTGCGAGGGCAGGCGCGAGGGCAGGCAGGGAGCAGTGGGTGCCTCAAAGCAAGACAGGCAAACTAGTAGCTAGATAGATCATGGTCACAACGCGCCCAAAAACCATAGTGAAGAAGAATGTGGGGACTCAGACGGAGCTCCCAAGCAGGCACGCAGCCGTGCAGGTCTCTGGCTGCAGTGAATGCCTGAGCCTGGCACTGGTATCGGAGGGAGACAGTGAGAACACGTGTGTGCAGTGTGAACAAGTAAACGATCTCCTCAGGCAGGTGGTTGAACTGACAGAGGAGGTTGAAAGACTACGGACCATTAGAGAATGTGAGAGAGAAATAGATTGGTGGAGTTGTACCCTGAGGCAGGGGCAGATGCAAGAGGTTGAGGAGGTTGAGAAAGCGACGGATCCCCTCCCCTCCTGTCACCAGACAGAAGCAGAGGACTTAAGAGATATGAAGGAATGGAAGGAGGTCCGACCTCGTAGAGGCAAGAAAAAATCCTCCCAACCTCTTCCGCCCTCCCAATTGCCCTTGAACAATAGATATGAGGCCTTAGAAATTCAGGGACAGGAAAATGAAGTTGAAGGAGCAGACTTATCTAATGAAGCACCTAGGACTCGTCAGTCACCCCGAGTCCTTAGGACTTCTTCAATCAAGAAGGAAAGAAGAGTAATTGTGGTGGGCGACTCCCTTCTGAGGGGAACAGAAGGGCCCATCTGTCGACCGGACCCATCCCACAGGGAGGTCTGTTGCCTCCCTGGGGCTCGGATTAGGGATGTTAAAAGGAAACTCCCTAATCTTGTAGAGTCCTCCGATTACTACCCACTGCTGATTTTTCAGGTTGGCAGTGACGAAATCATTACACGAAACGTAAGGGCAATGAAGAGAGACTTCAGGGCCCTGGGACGGCTAATTAGGGGGTCTGGAGCGCAAGTAGTGTTTGCCTCCATTCCTCCTGCAAGAATGGGTGGGGAGGTAAATAGGAAGAGGTTACAGGTCAACAAATGGCTAAGAGACTGGTGCCAAAGACAGGGTTTTGGTTTTTTTGATCATGGGCTGATATATGAGACACCTGGCCTGATGGTGGCAGGTGGGATGCACTTGTCCCAGAGGGGGAAGAGGCTTTTGGGGCAGGACTTAGCAGGGCTCATCGAGAGGGCTTTAAACTAGGTGTGATGGGGGAAGGGGAGAAAACTGAGTCGGTTAGGGACAAGCCCAAGAGGAACACACCAGGGCCCGAAGGCAGGTGGTCTGAGGAGGATTTGGTCCCACCAGAGTGCTCTGTTTGCTTCCTGAAATGCCTGTATGCTAATGCACGCAGTATGGGGAATAAGCAGGAAGAGTTAGAGGTCTGTGTGCGGTCTAAGGGTTATGATCTGGTAGCAATAACAGAGACATGGTGGGACAGCTCACATGACTGGAATGTGGTCATGGATGGCTATGTGCTTTTTAGGAAAGATAGGGCGGGGAAGCGAGGTGGTGGAGTTTTTATGTGAGAGAGCAACTAGAATGTATTGAGTTTTGTGCAGGGGCCGATGAGGGGCAAGTTGAAAGCCTATGGGTAAGAATTAAAGGGCAGGCTGGTGTGGGTGATACAGTTGTGGGGGTCTACTACAGACCTCCAGATCAAGATGAGGAAGTTGATGAGGCTTTCTACAGGCAGTTGAAAGCAGCCTCACAACTACAGGCCCTAGTCCTCATGGGAGATTTTAACTACCCCGATATCTGCTGGAAGACTTACACAGCCAGCCTTTCACAGTCTAGGAGGTTCCTCCAGTGCATTGATGATAACTTCTTAATGCAAATGGTGGACAAGCCAACTAGAAGAGGAGCGCTGCTGGGTCTTGTGCTCACCAACAAGAAGGGCCTTGTTGAAGCAGTGGTGGTCAATGGCAGCCTTGGCTGCAGTGATCACGAGATGGTGGAGTTCAGGATCCTGTGTGGAAGGAACAGAATACCCAGCAGGATCAGAACCCTGGACTTCCACAAGGCAAACTTTGGCCTCCTTAATCAACTGTTAAGGGAAATCCCATGGGACAGGGTGCTAGAAGGTAAAGGGGCTCAAGATAGCTGGTCAACATTCAAGGACCACTTCTTGCGAGCACAGGATCAGAGCATCCCAATGGTTAGGAAATCTAGTAAGGGAGCTAGGAGACCTGCATGGTTAAAAAAGGAACTACTGGGCAAACTCAAGTAGAAGAGGAAAATCTACAGATCATGGAAGGAGGGGCTGGTCACTTGGGAGGAATATAGGTCTGTTGTCAGAGGATGTAGGGAGGCAACTAGGAAAGCTAAGGCCTCTTTGGAACTTAACCTTGCAAGTCAGGTTAAGGATAATAGAAAGGGCTTTTTCAAATACATAGCTAACAAATCTAACACTAGAGGCAATATTGGCCCTCTGATGAATGAGGTGGGAGCCCTGGTGACAGAGGATATAAAGAAGGCAGAGGTGCTGAACGCCTTCTTTGCCTCTGTCTTTACTGCAGGATTTCCCCATGAGCCCCAGATTCATATAGCCCCAGAAGAAGTCAAGATAGAGGAGGAGTTTGCCATGGTAGATGAGCATTGGGTTAGGGATCAGTTGAGTAATCTGGACATCCATAAATCGATGGGTCCGGATGGAATGCACCCAAGGGTGCTGAGGGAGCTGGCGGAGGTCATTGCTAGGCCACTCTCCATCATCTTTGGTAAGTCTTGGGTAACAGGAGAGGTGCCTGAGGACTGGAGGGTAGCAAATGTCACTCCAGTCTACAAGAAGGGCAAGAAGGAGGACCCGGGTAACTATAGACCGGTCAGCCTCACCTCCATCCCTGGAAAGGTGATGGAACAACTTGTTCTTGTCACTATCTCCAGGCATATCAAGGATATGGGGGTCATCAGGAGCAGTCAGCATGGTTTTATCAAGGGTAAATCATGTTTGACTAACCTCATAGCCTTCTATGAGGAAATTACTAGGTGGATAGATGATGGTAGAGCGGTAGATGTGGTTTATCTTGATTTCAGTAAAGCATTTGACACTGTCTCCCACAGCATCCTTGTAGATAAGTTGATCAGGTATGGGTTTGGAGATCAGGTAGTGAGATGGATCAAGAACTGGTTGAAAGGAAGGAGTCAGAGAGTTGTAGTCAATGGGGCAGAATCTGGTTGGAGGTGTGTGACCAGTGGAGTCCCTCAGGGGTCGGTACTGGGACCGGTGTTGTTCAACATCTTCATCAACGACCTGGATGAGGGTATAGAATGTACCCTCAGCAAGTTTGCTGATGACACTAAGCTGGGAGGAGTGGCTGACACACCAGAAGGCTGTGCTGCCATTCAGAGGGACTTAGACAGGCTAGAGAGTTGGGCGGGGAGAAACATGATGAAGTTCAACAAGGGGAAGTGTAGAGTTCTGCATTTGGGGAAGAAAAACACCATGCACCAGTACAGGTTGGGGGCTGACCTGCTGGAGAGCAGTGTAGGAGAAAGGGACCTGGGAATCCTGGTAGACAGGAGGATGACCATGAGCCAGCAATGTGCCCTTGTGGCCAAGAAGGCCAACGGCATCCTGGGGTGCATTAGAAAGGGTGTGGTTAGTAGGTCAAGAGAGGTTCTCCTACCTCTTTATTCTGCATTGGTGAGGCCGCATCTGGAGTATTGTGTCCAGTTCTGGGCCCCTCAGTTCAAGAAGGACAGGGATCTGCTTGAGAGAGTCCAGCGCAGAGCCACAAAGATGATTAAGGGAGTAGAACATCTCCCTTATGAGGAGAGGATGAGGGAGCTGGGTCTCTTTAGCTTGGAGAAAAGGAGACTGAGGGGTGACCTCATTAATGTTTACAAATATGTAAGGGGTGAGTGTCAGGGAGATGGAGTTAGGCTTTTTTCAGTGATGACCAGTGATAGGACAAGGGGTAATGGGTGTAAATTGGAGCATAGGAGGTTCAAGGTGAATATACGAAAAAATTGTTTTACTGTGAGAGTGACAGAGCACTGGAACAGGCTGCCCAGGGAGGTTGTGGAGTCTCCTTCACTGGAGACATTCAAAACCCACCTGGATGCGTTCTTGTGTGATGTGCTCTAGGTGACCCTGCTCTAGCAGGGGGGGTTGGATTAGATGATCTTTCGAGGTCCCTTCCAACCCCTAAGATTCTATGAGTCTATAATTCTATGATTCTATGATTTGGTGGGGGAGTAGGACGGGGTGATCTCTAGACGTCCCTTCCAACTGTGACAATTCTGTGATTCTGTGATTCTGTATTGATTTGTAGTCTGTATCTTAGATTTGGGTGGGTTTTATTTTTTTATTTTCCATTTATTTTCTTCAAGTGAATTTTTACTTTCTTGGTCTCTGCTCAAAGATTGAAATCTGTTAATTGTGGGTTTTTTTAGTTATCTAACCATGAAAATTATAGACTTCATATCTGAAATTTTTAACTTGAATTACTGAAAACTAGATTATGGGGAGTTGGAGGGGGAGAGGGAGTAAAATAGTACTTTTTCAATAAACACCTAAAACAAAAAAAATGTTTGTCAAAAAAGGTTAAGCTTGTCAGTTGCATCAAGATGAAACAGAATTTCTTAGTAGTTTTATGGATTGCATTTTGGAGGTGAAATAATTAAGTTCATGCACTCCAAGATGTTTTGTTAACTTCTTAATTTAACAGCCACAGATTTTTTCTTTCATTAGGGACAGTTTTGGTGTTTTCTGAAGGCAAAATTCCTTTTTTGGAGACTTCACTAACTAGAAGAGGAATGAGGTATCACAGTGTAGAGTAGTTTAGCAGACGTGATTTTAGACAGCTGAAGAAGTTTTGTCTCCTGACTTATGCGTTTTAACAATTGTGTAATTTATTATTTTTTTTTTTCTGTATTCTACAATTATCAAATGCATCTCTTTACTTCCTGCAGCTAATGTTCTGACTGCAATCCTTTGCTCTTATGAACACTGGAAAAGAAAACCACTAAAAGCTCACAAGTTTTTAAGCCTGAGTATAAGTAAGGATTTATGCATTGAAAATTCATTACAAACCATAACACAGTAAAACTTCAGTTATTTGTAGGAAATCAGGTGAAGCAATGCAAATAAAATGGTCACACTCATTATTCGTAAGTGTAGTCTATATATTTAAAAAATCGTGTTTATATATATATATATATATATATATATATAAAAAAATATATGTGTGTGTGTGTGATAAGCAAATGAAGACTGAATTTGCTGATCCGTTGATACAATCTCAACCTAGTAGATTAAATCAATCAAGGAATGATGAAAAATACAAAGGTGGAGAAAGGCAAGGAGAGAGACCATGATGTGCCCTAATTGTTGAGCTACGCACTAAGATCATGATATGCACTAATTTACTCAGATAGCAAATGCTGCTGGTACAAATGCAAAGATAAGTGGCTCACAAATTAAAGGAAACACCCACTTCTAGCTTCTGAGACTGCATACTTGAAATAGGCTCGTTGTGGGTAACAACTTCTGCACTACTGAGTCACACTGTGGTGCAGAATTGAACATAGCAAATAGAATATATACTATATTCTGTTGTATTATATATGCTACAACTATTGAAGATCCAGATAGCTCTCTAGAGTTGCACAGCATGCTGATCCCTTAATACATTAACAGAAACTATGTATGTTCTTTGAAAGTGTAAAAATAACTGAGTTTCTTGAACGAACTTCACTTTTTACAAAATGTTGTCTACCATGTTGTTATAGCATGAGAAGAGGTGTTACTCTCTTCACATCTTCAAAAATATGTCAGCATTCCATATATTCAAGCTTCCAATCTGTTGAAATATTGGTCCAACCAAAGCATTTTCTATATGTTGACAACTAAATGTATATGGTCAATAGCATGGGTATTTGAATACCTTACATCCTTGGATGTTTGCTGTAGGTCAGCAGGTCTTTAAAGAACTGAAAGAAAGGCAGTCATTTTCCCAAACTGTTGGTGGGAATTGAACATCACAACCTTAAATCTAAGACTGTTGTGACAAGCATAACTAACATTTTAAAAATCCTTGTTTGTATGACATTCCTCACATGATGGATCCTTTCACCTACAAATTACTTAGCTTCACTATAGATTGCACTCAGTGGGTGTTACCACAGATTACCGTAACAAAATACTGTGGAATATCTGTAATTTAGAGTATGCTTTCTGATAAAAAATGCCTGGGTTCAAAGAATGATTTACAATAAAAATACTATTTTTTTTTCATGTAAATAAGTTTCTTGCTGTAGAATTTTTCGGGATTTTTGCATATATGTGAGTTTATATATATATGTATATATACATCATATATATACACATCTGTATGTACACATAGATGTTAAAGCTATAAACTGTAGCTGAAACAGAAATGTATCTTCTCTTTCCAACCACATTATGACAGATAGATTTATGGGTATTCACACATTTAGTAAAAGACTAATGAAACCTTTTGAAAAGTAATGTATCCCAAGAAACAGTAAATCATTAACAACTGATGCACAACTTTTATTACTCAAGCCTTATATATAAAATCAGCTTCTCTAATAATAAATACACTGTGTCATATAATGGTCCACAAATACATTAAATAACAACATATGTAGTTTGTGGTTTACTGAACAAGAATGATTTAAATTTTACAACAGCTGAGTCTTTTCTTATTTTTTCACTGACATTTACCCAAATATTTGACATTTGTATTTGAAAGACATTTTAAAAGAGTAAAAGTCAGACCACAAAAATATATATATTTAACTAGTGTTATAAGATAACTCATATTGTCATCAGATTATTTATGTTTTACAACAATGTGCGGCAAATATTTTCTAGGAATTTATTTAAAGCATATGTTATATAAATCTACATCTTTAGTTTTCTTTATTTTCCGTTTTTTAAGTACTGCTGAGTCAACTGATTTTTCAAATAGAGATTTTGAAATAACAGTATTATTTCTAATCTATAGTCAGTCATGAAAATGTTTGTTCTTTGCCTTCTTATGAATAGATTTAAATTATTGATGTTGATTTGGATTTTTAGTATAATTTTGTATGTATTCAATAGATATATTAAACCTCTGCTGTTAGGAAAAAAATACTCAAAAAAAGAACGAACAATATATGGCTAGCATAGGGGAGAAAGTATCAGTTACTCACTTTACTTACTTAGCTAGTCATGTTTGTCAGAGAAAATAAGTTTGCTTTTGAAATACAGGAATTACAGAAGTAAAACTGATGACCTAATCTCGTACAAACTGATATTTAGTATAGCACTATGAGAAAGTAGGATTTTTTTTTAATTAATTTTTTATTTAATTGTTTTATTTTTCATAGAAAAGGATAGTGCCATCTCAGCCAGTGAAATGAGATATTAAATAAAATGTCTATCTCATGTTCTTAAAAGGGGATTGTTGTATTTTGTTAGTTTGTTAGATTGTTGTAAATTTGAAAGTGTAAACTTACTAAAATTTGTATGCAGTTACATGTGAATACAAAGCTGCAGCTGTAAAGAGAGTAAGTTTACACTTTCAAATGACTGAATTTCAGTACAATCAGATTGTGCAATAATGCTATAGTACCTGAAACAATTAAAATTGTATATTGAATAATTTTAGAGCAAAAATAATACATAAAGTGTACTAATGAAATAAAGAGTATAATATTTGATTTCTCACATCAACTGATTTTAAAGATCACAAGCATGCTGATTCACACTACGTACTAGCATATGACAATGACTATTTTTAAATACCTGATTGCTCATGATTCACACCAATATCTTTTAGAAGATACATCTGAAGTTATTAATTGTCATTACTATTTTCATATGCAAAAAATGTTATTAGGTTATATGTACAATAAAGTTGTACCTATGACTGCGTTCTTCTACAGTCCTTTGGAATTAGAAAAAGTAAAGGACCAGTTAATATAGCAACAATAATGTAAGAAGTAATGTACAGTAATAAATAAATGAACTAGCATACAAAAATAAATAAAAAGAGAAAGAATAGTTGAAAAACACAGTGAAAGAATGGGTGGAAAAACTTGCAAAAAGGGTATAAAATTATTATATTTTGGTTTAGTACAAAACCAAAGAAAATAAGACTTTTTATTAACTTTTTCTAATTTATGTGGGTTTTTGTTTTTGTTTTTGTGGGGGTTTTTTTAATTTGTTTTTTTTTTGTCTGGAACCCCAGACAATTAATAAGAAAATATTTTTTGTTGACAACATTTATTTGGAGTTGAGGTTTGAATCCGAAAGTCACAAGGCAAAGTACATATTTAATCAGAGATTGCACTTCTAACACTATAATTGCTGGAATCTGAGATGTGGGGAGAGATCCTACAGAACAAAAATTTTCCCAGTGAAAAAGGAGAGATGAAACAGCACCAGAGGATTTAAGGTGAATGTCTACATTACAAAGCACCGGACGCTAAAGCCATTCAGTCAGCTCTGTGAGACTTGACATGTCTCTACAGAGCAAGTGATACCATGGAAATGCTAATGCAGATGATAACACCTCGTGCAGAACATCCATTGCTGCATGAGTACCTACTGCACCCTAGTTAATTAGCTCTGCTGTTAGAGATAATGAGCCTGGGCAGAGCACTGCTTCAATGCAGCTCCTCTCCTTTTTTGCACCATGAAGTGTCAGTTTAATTAGCAGGCCAGGAGATAAATGCAATATGTCTTTCAGCCTCTTTTTTTCCAAGGAAGTCTAAGCTAACATATCTTCTATCACAATTGGAAATCGTGTACTTTACCCAGAGTATGTTATGGCTACTGTGTGGAACTTTTTAAACATCTACATACTGATGGATTTAATCAGTGCACATGGCTCGGCTTCCCATGCCCTTCTTTGGCAATGGTGGGGTTTTTTAACTTTTACTGAACAGAGATACAAAAATAATGTCTCGGTAGTGCTTGAACAGTAAGTATTCCTTGTCAAATATAAGGAATTAATAAAGAAGACATTTTTGGTAAATAATTAAGTTTTCAAATGTTGTAAATTTTTGTTATGATTAGTAAGCAGTGAAAAAAATTCAAATTACAGATTTTGCATAATGTGAGTTTACATTTAAATGCAAGACTTGAGATGAAGTATACGTAAAGCATAATGTACAATATAATAACATTTTCTGTGTGTTTTGTAAGATTATATGCTCACAAGGGCTCAGGTCCAGTTCTGGCAGAGGATTAAAACTTGCGTGGAAGCAATGATTATTTCAAACACTAAAGCAACACATACAATTCTAAAACAATCTACAAGGTAACTCAGTTAGTCTATATAAATAGTAAATTAAAAATATGACATAAATTAGTTATTTATATAATACTGATAAGCTGAACAATTAAACAAGGATTTAAGTTACGGTGTCATGCGTACAAAGTAAGTTTAACCTGAGTTCTTTTGATAACTGTAAAACAAAGTTAATCAAGCAGGCTTCATATGGAACAAACAGTGAAATTATAGATTGAAGTGTGAAAAAATGTAGCTGTGTATAAAACATTAGC
The DNA here is from genome assembly GCF_020740795.1 of Apus apus. Lineage (NCBI taxonomy): Eukaryota > Metazoa > Chordata > Aves > Apodiformes > Apodidae > Apus > Apus apus. Next base: position 42,028,152 of record NC_067312.1, on the reverse strand, counting down.
TATGAAAACCATACTCCAGAAAAACCATGATGAACTACAGTGGAAAGCTGAACTAATTTAATCTGATAAATAACATAGGAAAACAATTTTAAAAATAATAAAAAAACTCCTAAAAACCAGGTGTATTTTATACTCTGCTATGTATAGGAATATTTGAAATTGTTATTTATTCAATTTAACCAGTTTGTGTGTTCCTTAAGGAAAATGTTATTTGTTTGTTTGCATGCAAATGTGAATGTATAATTTTATATATTTGAGAAATCAGTATCATTTACTAACTTAATATATAAATTATATATAATCATGAATAGAATGTTGGTATGTAGATTTGTCAGATTTTTTTCTGAATAGATAGAGTCACATTAATGTGTCTGGATATGGTCTTGAGCAACTGGCTGTAGATGGCCCTGCATGAGCAAGGTGAGTGTACCAGATGCCCTTGGAGGCCCCTCTCAACTTAAAACATTCTGTGATTCTGTGATACTGTACTGTTGTGATGCATATGAAGGTTTTGTTCAATGTCTTTCTTGGGATGTTTAAAAAATTCTTTCTCCCAGAATTTCTCTATTGCAATTTCCTGGAAGAGAATGTCCACTCAGTATGAAACTTGAGAATTTCAAAATTCATTTTATTTTGCTTCAGAACAAATTTCAGAGCATTTCTCTTCATCAGGAAGAATCTTTGATTCAAAAGAATATCTCTAATTAACAATAAGTGTCACTAAAATATAGTGTTTGTTTGGTTTTTTGTTAGAAATAACAGGAAAGCCCCAGGAAAACTGTGCATCCACAAGTGGAAAGCTGATGGGATGAGCTGGTGATGACAGGGAAGGAAGCAGGAATAGGTAGATTATGTCCTCGGATGTAGGTAAATTTAGGAGAAAACACCTGGCATCTCACATACACAAGAGGGGTAGGCAAAGGCTGGTGACTGCTGGTGGTCCCCACTAACAGTTCAAACCATGGGAATCTGAGGATGACTGGCTCTGAGGCAGAATCAGCCAGCACGAGCAGTGCCACCAGAACAGAGCAGTAGCGAGCAGACACTGCTGCAGGACTACACTCTCTGCCAGTAATCTGTCCACTGCCTGCTCTGCTCACACACAGGCTCGGGCTGCACCTTGAGAGTCACCCCAGTAATCTGGTGGCTGTGCAACCCTACCCAGGAGCTAGAGGTCTCCCAGAAATTAGAATTATGACATTTAGCAAAATAATTACCATTATATATGTGGACTTTTTTTCTAAGAACTCTAAGGAGACTGTGACATGCTGTGAGAAAATAGTGTCAACCCACTGTATCTGCAAGGCTGTGGCTGAAACCCTAATGGAAACACTACAGAATTCCTATGCTGACCAATTCCCCCAAACAGACCTCTCAAGGAGGAGTTATCCATACCTTAAGTAGCATGGAGCTTTTTGGGGAATTATTATGGTACCCCTCGAGGTGAATTAAACACACAGTTCTGCTTAAAAATAAAAGAAAAAAATTATTAACAATACATTGGGCAGAGTCCCACTGCATGACCCTCCATGGAGTCTGCAAAAATGCATCACATACACAGTTGAACAGACACCAATCCCTTGAGTGGCTGCATGGAACACTTCAACGTGGCCATGGGTCCACCACGCAGCCCAGCTCTGCTGCCCAGCAGAGGCCTCTGAGCCTGGGAGCCTGAACACTCACATTGCAGGATGATCTACAAGACAACACTTAGGCTGTTTCTTACCTCATCACCAAGAGAAATTTCACATCCTTGCAAGGTGTAGTTCTGTCCCTGGCATTCCTGCTTCCAACCAGTTTTATCTCTATTTGCAGCTAGGCCTCCTTACCCTCCATGCCAGATCATTCTTTTGTCACAACTTGCCATTGCTGAGCAGTTACAATCAGAATTTCCTCTTCAGACTCCAGCATCTGAAAGTCCTCCTACCATCTGAAGGCAGTAGCGGATTTCCTGGCTGCAACTGTGCCAGCTGGAAGAATGTGGACCAGTACTTATGTTACAAGAAGAGCTCAAAAAGCTACAGTGTCCAGGAATGTGAGCAGGAGATTGATTCATGATTCTGTGCACTGTCCCAGATCGAGCAACAGTCTTGCCCTAAGTCTGTGCAAGGGGAAGGTAAGCCTGAATTCAGGCTTGAGCTGACTGACACAGTAACTCTTGAAATGAAGGAGAGTGTATGCTTTTTCTAAAGGGCAGAAGGAAGAACCTTTCTTAATCCTCTGAAGTGCCCCTATGTAACAGACCAAATGCTCTAGGGTTGGAGGATGAAGAGCTTGTGAGTAATAGACAGGAACTGGCAGGATTTAACCATAAAAAGTTGATCCATTTCCTACCTGCATTAAAACCAGTGCAACCAGAAAAACATTACTAACAGGAGATTCCTTACCGAGAGGCACCAAAGAGTCTATTTACCATCTAAATAATTAATTTAGAGAAGTTTTCAGCCTACCAGGAACTCACATTTATGACATTAAGAGCTTATTGAGCCTGGTGAACCCTACAGACTTCCATCCACTCCTGCTAGTCCATGTAGACTGTAATGATACTGTGACAACCTAGAACCATCAAAAGAGAGTGTATGTCCCTTGGAAAGAAATTAAATGGGTCAGGAACACAGATGGTGTTCTTCTCTATCCTCCCACTCAGAGGAATACAGAATCATAGAATGATAGAATCATCAAGGTTGGAAAAGAACTTCAAGATCGTCAAGTCCAGCCATCTGCCCTACAACCCCTAATCACTAAACCATCTCCCAAAACACCATGTCCACACTTTTTTCTAACTCCTCCAGGGACAGCGCCTCCACCACCTCCCTGGGCAGCCTGTTCCAATGCCTCACCACTTTTTCTGTGAACATTTTTTACCTAATATTGAACCTGAACCTCCCCTGTCACAACTTTACCCCATTTCCTCTTGTCCTGTTGCTAGTCACTAGTGAGAAGATGCCAACACCCATCTCACCACAACCTTGTCTCAGGTAGCTGTAGAAAGCAATGAGCTCTCCCCTCAGCCTTCTCTTCTCAAGGCTGAACAGCCTCAGCTCCCTCAGCCTCTCTTTATAGGGCTGGTTCTCCAGACCCCTCATCAGCCTTGTTGCCCATCCCTGCACCCTCTCCAGCACCTCAATGTCCTTCCTATTCTGCAGTGCCCAAAACTGCACACAGTGCTCAAGGTGCATCCTCACCAAGGCTGAGTAGATGGGCACGATCACCTCCGTGTTGCTGCTGGTCACACTATTCCTGATGCAGGCCAGGATGGTGTTGTCCTTCTTGGCCACCTGGGCACACTGCTGGCTCTTGTTCAGCCTGCTGTTAACCAGTACTCCCTGGTCCCTCTCTGCTGGGCAGGTCTCCAGCCACTCCTCCCCAGCCCTGTAGTGCTGCCGGGGGTTGTTGTGGCCAAAGTTCAGGACCTGACATTGGGCCTTATTTGGCCTTGGCCCATTGATCAAGCCTGTCAAGATCCCCCTGCAGAGCCTCCCTGCCCTCAAGCAGATCAACACTCCCACCCAGCTCGGTGTCATCTGCAAACTTACTGAGGGTGCACTCTATCCCCTTGTCCAAATCATTAATAAAGCTGTTAAACAGGAGTAGCCCCAGAACGGAGCCCTGGGGAACACCACTCATGACCAGCCACCAACTGGATTGGACTCCATTGAACAGAACTCTTTGGACCCAGCATTCAACCAGTTTTTTATCCAGCAAAGCATGTGCACATCCAAGCCATGAGCAGCCAGCTTCTCTAGGAGAATGCTGTGGGAAACCTTGTCAAAGGCCTTGCTAAAGTTAAGGTAGGCAACATTCACAGGCCTTCCCTTGTCCAATAAGCAGGTCACCCTGTCATAGAAGGAAATGAGGTTAGTCAAATAGGGCATGCCCTTCATGAACCCTTGCTGACTGGGCTTGATCACCTGGTTCTTCTTCATAATGGTAGTCATGATGACCTGTTCAGGAAGGAGTTAAATTGAACAGGTGAATGCCTGGCTGTGCAGCCGTTGCCATACTCCAAGTGGAAGGTCCTGCACCTGGCTCAGGGGCCTAGAACACTTCTCCAGCAAAGGAAGGCTGAGAGAGTTGCAATCATTCAGTCTGGAGAAAGCATTGGGGATACCTTATTGAATACATAAAGTGGACCTGTAGTGGCAGAAGAAGTGGCAGGTTTTAAACTGAAAGAAGGCAACTTTAGTTTGGACATAATGAAGATATTTTTTACAACATCAGTTGTGAAACACTGGAACAGGTTGCCCAGGAAGTTTTGAGTGTATCGTCATTGGAATTACCTCTTAAAGATCAGGTTGAATGGGACTTTGAGAAATCTGATTTGATGAAAAATGTCCCTGACCATGGCAGGTAGTTTGGACTAGATGACCTTTAACTGTTCTTTCCAACACAAACCATCCTGTCATTCTAGGGTTCTACATTAGAATTTTATGCCAATACGTAAACAGTCACAGAAAACTTGAAAACACAACCTTGAAAGAATCAACTACTGAGCAAAAATATATGTTTCAAAAACATTTTTATCTCCTTATCATCCAGTTTGGAAAATCTAGCCCTGTATTCTCACATCAAGAAATATCCCTGAAGTAGATGCTCCTGACATAAAATGTTTTAGTCAAAGGGAAGATTTTGCATTTTATGGAATTTTTAGTAAGGAAGGGAATTTCAGCTTTGTATTTCTTTAAAACAGGAACTCTATTTTTACTTATATTTGTTTGTTTGCTTGTTTGTTCTCCTTCCCCTGTCTGTTACCATTTATTTTTCAGTTTTGCAACTGAGCACAAAATTCAGTTACTCACTGAAATTTATACTCTAACTGAATGGAAATGGAAATCAATGGTGTGCTCTTTAATGAGCCCTGAGGGCAATTATGATATTTTTCCAAAGTGAAAGCCATGCAAATGAGAGAAAAATCAGACACCAAATTTAGAAGTCAGTGTTCTAAAATGTGTTTTTGATTTTTTTAAAAATAATCAAAGCTCTGGAAAGGCCTAAACATACAGAATTTCTAGTTATGACCTTCAGAAAATACTTTGGTTTTCTGCTAGTTTACTTGACTTGCCATTTACGGACTGTGCCAAGGCTAAGTGCAGGAATATAAAAGATTTCTTATAAAAAAGCTTTCTCATAAATGCTTTGCTTTGCAGAAGCAAAAGTCTTACCTCATCTTAGCAACATTTCTGAATTGGAATGATTTCCACTTTTTGCTGGCTGTCAGGCTAAAAAGTGTCTGACAAAAGATATTAGCCATTAACAGGGCTTTAAATGAAAGCTCCAGCACAAAATTGGGCTAAAATTGATCACTTCATGATCATTTTTACATAGGAAATATTTTTTTACTTGTTTCTTCACTTCATACCATTTCATTTCCTTCTAGCATGTTTTACACTAATGTTTACACTAATGACCATATTCCCTTTATTGAAGGGAGATCACCACTTCTTCTGGGGAGAGTGAGTGAGCAGCTGTGTGGGGCTTAATCGGTGGCTGGGGATAAACCGTGAAAAAAGAATCCTCATTTCTATCTCAAAAGAAAAATAGTGAAAACTACCATAACTCCTTCCTCAGCTCATTGCTGTCTAGGTTCAAGGAACATGTGCTGTGTGTTGAAAATGCACAATGAGGCGTGAGAGAGCAAGGACATTGGCATTTGTCTTCTTTACTAGATACTATTATTAAAAGTAATATGATTTGCTCATGTAGCATTTCAAAGTCCATTCCGGAAAGTACCATAATACTAGTAAAAGCCATATGTATTTCTTTCTTCAGGTAGCAAAGTACTCAGAGCTTGTGCAAAAGAACTGAAATTATCATTATTGAGCTTCTATCCCATAAGACTTCACTGAATATTCTATTATATTATTCAATTTCCCCTTGATCCGATTTTGTTCCCTTGATTATAACAGTCAGAGCATTTCTCAGAATGCTCAAGGTGGCTTCCATACTAAAAGTAGTTAAACTAAAACCTCCCCTTGTGCTCTTTAAAATATAAGCAAGTTTTAAATTGATTGACTAAAACAAAACGCCCTCCTCATTCCTCACGAGATTTACCAGTTGAACCTAGGTCACACTGTCAGCTCTTGCATGGGCTTCCAGGGATTCAGAATTTGAGATGATAAGTGATGAATCTTGGTCATATGAAAACCCCTGAGGGATACAAAATTTTATTAGGTGGCAGTTGGAAAACACAATTAGCCTTCAATCCAGCCATTTTATTCCTAATAAAGGGTCTATCTGAGTCAAGCTAATTGTCCCCACTTGTCTTGAAATCTTTGAAAAGATCTATTGCTCATAGAAATGCTGTTAATAACTTCTTTCTCCCTCCCTCCCCCAGATTACACCTCTGGCTCTTTTTAAGGTCACAAGGAAATACAGTAAGGTCTGGATGAGATCAGTGATGTCTACACAGAGCCAGGACTGACCTGTCTTTATTTAAGTGATATTCATTTTGCATTGTTCCAGTTAACTGCCTTTGAGGAACAAAACATCCACAGTCACATTTGAGAAATCTGATTATCTGTAACTAAAAACCTTGTATCTATTGGTCTTCATACAGCTATAACTGTATTTTCTTACTTCCTACATATTTCATGCATTTTTAATATTTATAGTAATGTAAATTTACTGAATATTTCATAGCTGAAACAGTGAGTCTTATAATTTTTTTCTTCCACTGTAGGAGGCATTAATTCATTAAATTCATACTATTAAGATGTGTGCTTTTTTTTTAGGTAGGGAATTTTTAAATTTTTTTTGCATGGATTAAGCCATTTAAAAAAAAATATGAGTGTGCTAATATTCATAAATTTGTAAGAGCAAGTATATTTTATTACTACCAGTAATATGAACTTATCCTTGGACTCCTCTTTTGCTGATGATTAATCCATCAACAGAGCTCAAAAAAAATTACACTAAACAACATGTTTATTATGAGACATGTATTTCTGGAACCACATTCTAAACTTTACTCTTCCAAAAACTGAAAAGTAAGAACTCAAATTCTTGGAACAATTGCTAAATGAAAAATAAATGGCAGAGCTTTGTGAAACTTCAATTAAGACTATGTCATTAACATGAACCTGACTACTTAGTGTATTAGGAAGTACCCACCAGAAATGCTCAAACATTCCTTAGGTCACACAGCCCTGTACCTTTGGAAGTCATTTACACTCATAAAAATTACTGTGAGACATTCCCAAACTGAGAGCCATTTGCATGTGCTTTGAACACAAGTTCTGTGATTGCACGTCTTCTATTCATCCAATTGACAAACTTCATTCCTGATCAACTATTTCACACTACTACTTACACGATTCACAACAGCTACAAAGTCTCTTAACCAAAGCATGACTAACCAAAAATCAAGACACAAGTGTCAGGGATTACCGTTGTTTTAACTTTATGTATGTTTTGTATTTTTTGTACCTACAACATTCATACATTTCTTGATTTTGAAACTTTTTATTAATATGAAATTTGTATTAATATGAAAAGGTTGATGATGAAGGTTTAATTTTTTTTAACCAGACGAGCACACAGGAAAGAGAGGAGGGGGATGCTCTCTGTGTGAAGGAGCATTCAGTTGTGTGTGACAGACAGTAGATGCGGGATAGCTTGTGGACACGGTCAGAGGAAAGGCTAGTAAAGCTCACAACAGAGTGGGACTGAGTTACAGACCAGCTAGTCTGGGTTGAAGAAGTGGATGAAGTCTTTCAACAAGTTGAGGAGGTATTTTTGTCACAGACCCATGACACCTCATGGAAGGACAGTTTGGCAGTTTTATGCACAATCAATAAAAAATTCTGAAGTGTCAGGAATAAATTCCTGATATAGGTACTGGACAGTCCAAGCAGGGGTGACACACAGCTGGATCTGCTGTTACCTAACAAGGAGGCATTGGCTGGGCACATGGTAATCAATGGCCCCAGCTACAGTGACCATTAATTAATGATCTTCAAGATCCTGAGAGGAGTGAGGAAGAAGAATGGCAGAGCACAGATTCTAGTCTTCAAGGGAACAAATTTTTGGCTTATTCAGAACCTGATAAATGGTACTCCATGGGAGGCAGCTGTGAATGGAAATTGAACTCGGTTGAAGTTGAAGGGATCCCAAGAGCAACAGGCGATGTGATGTTAATAGCAAAAGGATAGACAAGGAAGAAGTGTGAATGCTGCTGAATGAGGCAGGTGATTTAGTGACAGTGGACAGACAACACTGAGGTATTCATTAACTTCTTTTCCTTTGTCCTCACTGACAAGGTGAAATGCCTTGCAGATTAGTGACAGTACTGAAGGGGGAGAGGAGCTGCTAGACAGGAATGAGGATTGAGTCAAGGCTTATTTACAGGACATCAACCTGCACAAGCATTTGGGACCTTATGGAGAGCACCTAGAGGTGCTGAGGCATAAGGCTGGTGTCTCTTCAAGGTCATTCTCCATCAGCTTTGAAATGTCATGCAGACTGAAGGTCTCTGACAAGAGACAGAGAAAGATACATTTTGCACCCATCTTCAAAATATGGCAAAAATGAGACCTGGAGAACTATAAACTAGTTGGCCTCTCCCTGGTTTCTGGGAAAGTCATGGAGGGAGCTCTCTCTGAATACATTTTGGGCCAGGTGTGGGAGAAGAAGGAGTCTGGGGACAGCCAGCACAGATTTACTGAGGCTAAAATAGACCGGATCAACATGACTGCCTTCTGTGTTGAAATTCCCAGGTTTGTGGATAAGAGGAGAACAGTGGATGTGATTTACCTGTCATTACTTCCTCTCTCATTCTTTTTTCTCTGCAATCCATTATCCATCTAGACTATAAACACTCAGTGACAGAGCTTTTCTAGTGCTCTGCCTGTGTACTTTCTTGAGTATAGAAGAGCTTCAGTACATTTCAGATAAATCTTGTTTTCAAGAGTAAAGGTGATCTGTAGAAAACAGGCAGACCGTCAGAAACTTATGTCACCTTGAGGTTCAGAAGTCTCTCTTTGCACGTTTGTACACAGCCTGAGTACACATGACCCTTCTTGACAGCATTTTGACTAGAAGAAAATTCAGCCACAACTAGCACAGAGGGAGCTTCAATCCCTCAGCAATGATCTTCCCCATCTTCAGGTCAGAGCTGAGTCTAATGTCTGAACATTCCTTACTCATGACTAAAAGCCTCACTGGTCTTCCCACCCGTACAGTTATGGTTTTTTCGATGTCGCTGAAATAAAATAACAAATAAATTCCCTATGAAGGAATTTTAAAGAAAGAGATTAAAATATCATTGTATATATATTTACTTCTACTATCCTATTTTTGTTCTCAGATTTATACAGAATTATTCACATCTAACACCCCATCACACCTAACATGGTTTTCTGTGGGATATTCTGATAAAATTAGCAGGGTCTGTGAAGCCAAATGTAACAGAACCCCAAGCACATTTCTCTTAAGCCACTGATTCACATTTGGTTCTGAGTAGTTTCATATTCAGAGGAGAAGTCTGACTGCACATCAGATACAGAAAATAATTACACTTAGTCTTTTTTTTTTTCATATTGCAAATTTTCCACTAGATATCAAAACAACAAAAAACATTCCTCTAGCAGAGTTTCACTTGAATGTTTAAGAAGGCATTGTATCAGGGTGCTCCATCTTTCAATATGACTGCCTCTGTTTAACTCTGTGACGTGTGCTCCATTCGGGACAGGCATCCAACTTCGATGGCTTAAATAAATGATTTATTATTTTTTTTTCCCATTTCATGATTAAGTTAAATCACAAATGAGTTGATGTCTTTGTTCAAAGTTTATCTAAACTCCCTTCTGTTCATTAGTTTTGTCATTATGTATTTAAGACCCTAAAGAGAGAGCATAAAGAAACAAGTCTTATTCACATACTAACAAAAGTCCACATTCTGTCACGTGATAACTATGTGCTGTCCTAATGACAAATAGCAAAGACATGTTACTACTACCTTACAGTGCTAGGACTTGCAGCTTGGCATATATTTTCTATTCCATGAGATGAAAACATTCCTATCCTGCAGCCAAGTGGCCACCAAACCAGGCAGTCTTTAATGACCATGTTGTCTTCCAGATATTTCCTAAATCCTTCAAAGATGAGATGTTTTTCCTGGTGGTTCCTTCAATTTTGACAATGTACAAAAGACGTTATTAGCACTTGCAGGTGAAGTTCGACCCTGAGTGAAATCTAGAGTAATTTCTAAAGGCATTTTGCCCAGGTGTATCCCCTAACTCCAGCAGAAGTTGGAAACACTAGTCATTCCCAGTGTTACTATAGCTGAAGAGTCTAGCCTTGAAGTTCTGTGTCACTGGCACTGTGCTCGACCAGCAGTTTCCCTGAAAACTTATAAACAAGGGTACCCTTTCTTTCACTGGATGCCTACTCTTTCTCTATTAGTTGCAGTACTCTAACCACACAGCTTATTTTGGTTTTAGTTTCTTATAATGATTTAAAACTCTAATCAGATTTTCCTTCCCTTTTGCTTGCATCACTTTACTAGGAGTCTGCTAAACTGGGTATTGTCTTTATGTTTTCCAATTATATTGTTAAAAAAACCCCAGGAGAACCCTCCAACATAAAATATAAGAGGAAGTATTAATTCATGCTTCCTGTCTTAAATTTTTTTCTTTATATCAGAGCTTGCATGGCATAAGTTCTTATCTCTATGAAGCACTATCTGTATAAGATCATAAACATATTTGGTACAAAGTTGAGATCTTTCCTAAACATACAGAAATAACCTCACATCTGCCTTAAGCAGTGCTTGCTAATAATGTATTCTGACTTAATTTATTAAGAACAAATCCTGATTTCCAATTGTGTACCTTTGCAGCAAGGTACGATTGGCATGGCTGAAAAGGTCCTCAAGTTGTAACTTGAAATTCATTCCTAGCTAACACTTCTAAGCTAGTCTTCTAACTTATTTCTACTAGTGCTAAAAAAATTTCTCAGAAATCACATTCCACCTACCAAATAAATAACATAATAATAAATAACAATACTGGAAGACCTTCCAGTTTTCTTTTTGCTAGATTTTTATTTCTTTTCCCTGAAACAATCCAAATCATTGAGTCGTCAGCACCATGTTGCAATTAGTGTGTCTGAAGCACATGCTGAGCTTCAAGACTGCTGTTTTACTTTCATGACACTGGTGCATGTAAAAATACCCAAAAAAACCCAAAACACAAATGCATACTTCTTCCCTTTCTCTGCACAAAGTCAAGAACTTGCAATATAAAAAATGTAAACAATCAGAAACCCCTTCTTGAATCACCCTTTCTATACTCTAAAGTCCCTCTAGAACAAGGGGTATGAGGGCATACATTATAATAATACTATAATAAATATGCTAATAAAATATCCAAATAACATGTATATTATTTGGATCCCCTCTATCATAATTTTGATGTCTATTAGTTATATCCTGAAAAAACTGAAAAAAATAAGGGAAAAAAAACAACAATCAACAAGGAACAGTACCTAAATATTGGCTTATGCTCAAATGTACCACTTTTCCTGGATTCCTTCTCTTCCTACCAGCCGATTTTATGTTTTTTTCAGGCAAAACATTGAATAGTACAGTAGACACTATGCACATACACTATGATCTATGTACATTCAGTTAGAAAGAGAGAGATAAACTCAATTATTCTGCAGGAAAAATATTTTTTTCAGTACTTGGATTCAAACAGACTGAAAGCTGTTATTGAATCAGCAATCCTTTATTGATTATTTTTTCATGGAAAGCAGTCAATTGTTTTTTTCTATCATGAGTCACTCTGAAATGTTTCTCACATATTCATTTAAAAAAGCATGGGCATATAAACAGAACTTAGTTATTATATTCTCAAAACAAAATGAACTAGACCTTTTGCCAAAGAACAAAAAAGGATGTTTCATCTCCCATGTTAAAGTAAGAAACGGTCTTTGGTTAAAGAGAGGGCTCTTTCAATAGATGATGTGTCAGTTACCAGATACTACCTGAGGAATTATTTTTCCTTAAAAAATATTTTACATAGGTCATAATGAAACACCCACAAACTCTTTGGAATATTTGCAGAGGAAAATCCAGCTGTAATGATTTGAAATGCCAGGAAAAATCAAGTAAAAAATGTGTACAGTTTGGCCTCTGATCAAAATAAATATTCATGCCACAGGCTGCAGTGCCTCAGAAGAACCCTCCAAATGCAGACTTATTCTTCAATTTATCAAAATAATTTTATTGAGATTTTAGTTCTGTGCTCTAAAGAGCCTGCCATCTCTTAGTCCTGAATATCACCTGTAAATTGTCACTAATTTATTATTAGTCCATCAATCATGTGCTAGACTTAAAATAAGAAGTGTGGCATGAAAATACTATGATTACTAGTAATAAAGGAAAAAGAAAAATCCTTGCTAAATTGTGTTTGCAAAAAAAAAGCAGCAGTCCTTCAAGGTTTTAACCAGCTATGACCAATCTAGTTTTAGTAAGTCATAATTGCTTAGTTTGATAGTAACCAATGTGGTGCCTTCAAAAATTTAACAGAGTCAAGCAACAGCACTTCTACTGAGTATTACTTCACCAGAAAGCCAATACTCTGTAGGAAAAGAAAATTTTATTGGTTTGAGACTGTTTGTTCTTGACAACTTAATGCTGACCATACCTTATCACTTGATTATCCTCCAAGAACTTACAAACTGATTGTTTAAAAATGTATTCAAGTAGCTCCCTAGTATTATATTTAGGCTGAACAGTCTATAGCTCCCTAGATGATGCTTCTCCCATTTTTAATGACTGGCATTTTGTTTGACCTTCTCTACACTTCTGGGATCTCTTTCATCCTCCACAACTTTCTGGACATCTTTGCTAATGATTCTCATATCGTTTCAGCTTTAACAGTCAAAGGTAAATTTCCTAAGACCCTGGAAATTACTATATATATAACTAATTTCAACAATATTTAACCCAAACTTTCATTATTCTTCTGTGTTCCTATACTCTCAAAATTAATTGTAATACACATCTGATTGCAATTAACCTTTTAAGAACTCTGAATCTAAAAGGTAAAAGATACTTTCTTCTTTTTAGCATCAATATTTATTTGTTTAGCTTGCCACCTAATAATTGGAGTTATGTAGAAATCAACTTCATGGATGTACTGCTCTATGGATAAGGAATTGGCTGGATAGTCACACTCAAAGAGTAGTGGTCATCAGCTTGATGTCCAAATGGAGATCTATGACCAGTGGTTTTCCTTGGGGGTTGGAATTGGGACCAGTGATATTTAATGTCTCTGCAGGTGACATGGACGGTGGAATTGTGTGCTTCCTCAATAAGTCTGCTGATGACACCTAACTGTGTGGTATGGTCAACATGATTGAGTAAAGAGAGGCGACCCAGAGGGATTTTGACAGGCTTGAGAGGTGGGCCCATGCCAACTTCATGAAGTTCAACAATGCCAAGTGAGCAGTTCTGCACCTGTGTCAAGGCAAACCAAGCACAATTACAGGTTGGAAAGAGAATGGATTGATAACAGCCTTGATGAGGACTTTGGGGTGTTGCTTGATGAGAAGCTCAACATGAGCCAGCAATGTGCACCTGCAGCCCAGAAAGCCAACCCTGTCTTGGATTGGCATCAAAATAAGTGTAGCCAGCAGGAAGAGGAAGAGGACGGATTTAGGTTAGAAATAAGGAAGAAATTATTGTGTCGGTGGTGAGACGCTGGCACAGGTTGCTCAGGGAAGTTGCGGATGCCCTCTCCCTGGAAGTGTTCAAGGCCAGGTTGGATGGGGCTTTGAGCAACCTGGCCTAGTGGGAGGTGTCCTTGCCCATGGCAGGAGGTTGGAGCTAGATGATCTTTAAGATCCTTTCCAATGCAAACCATTCTATGGTTCTATGACTGTATTAATTTAGTAGGGATTTTTGGTGTATATTTGTGCTACTGCTTTTACAACTGCTTTTTTTTCTTCATACGTATCCTTCTAGTTACTTAAAATGAGTTTGTTCTTTGTGCAACCCCTATGTATGGGAATTTAATTTTACAAGTAAATGTTTATTATAATTATTAATAAAATTTGCAACTTCTGTTCTTGAACAAAATTACTGTTGTGCAGAATTATTTCAGTTGATAACATTTTGATAAAATTAGGAAAAGAAAACTGTATTTGTTTTATCTTTGTAGGATGAGTACCCCAATAGACACTTAATATGGAAAATTCTGTTTTTCATACTAGGAAGAGATATTCAGCTTGAGGCATTGGTCTTTCATATCTGTGAAGAAAAATCTAACATCCTAAGGAAGTTTCTGAGCTCCTGCACATGTAGTACTGACTTTACTTCTAGCTCTTCTGGAGAGCATTTTTTTAGAAAATTAGAGGAATTCTCATACAATGGGAAATTCAGTATGTTGAGATGCAGCCTATATCTCAGAAAGCTGTTCATAATGCATAAGAACTGCTTTATCACACTACTAATTCTGAACAATGATGGATATTCTTGCATAATGGCAGAAAATGCTCATTATTTCATTGCCCATAGATAGATTTATCACACTCTCATTTAATCCCTCCCCAGAGCAGGAGGCCCCATGAACCCTCTGCATTACTTAGGAAGAGTAAGTGAGACTTGAACTGGAGTGAAGATCTCTGAGATGGTCCAATGCACTCAGAAAATATAACCCATTAAAAACTCTTGACACAAAGTTGATGTTTATTAAACAACTGAATCACTGCAGAGAAGCTAACAATAAACACAAAAGTGTCTGAGAAAGTAACAATGTCTTCCAGGAAAATTACTACTTTTAGCCAAATCTTGTTTTACTTCATCCAGTTTTTCTCTGTATTATGTTATTCCCTTGGGAGACTATTTTATGCAGATTACTGCCTTGGACAGACCTAAAACTACTTTAAATGACGATTAATGTAGGTCAAGCATTAATGAATGTATCCTTTGCATTTCTGCTGTTTATATCCACATTTGTGAAAGTAATATTTTTCTTGTCATGTACTGAAATGTATGGTATAGGTTGACTGACAATCCTAGTTGTCTCTACCAAGAAACTAACTAAATAAATATGATAAATTAAAAAATAATATTACATTATTTGCAAAATCCCATCTCCATGAATCATAGCACTTGGGGAGGAGTGTAAATAATAAAATGCACACAAATGACAGTGGATCATGCAAATAATTGATTTTCAAGGATCTTCTGACATGTGCCTACTTTTTCTAAAGCTAAAAACTAGTGGAAAAACTTCAAGTAAACAATTCCCAATTTGGATCTGCAAAGCACAGCCTGCATCAATGTTCTGAACCTTGATTGGGCCTTTTCATGACTGTAACACATATAGAAAAATCTCATTAAAAATGGGTCAAAGTGTCAATAAACCTGAATTTGTAACTCCCCCCTCTGATTCCTTTTTTTTCTTTTTAGATTTTTTTTTTTTTAATACACAGTATCTTCTGAGAACACATGCCATGAGAGCAAAATTTATATTAGTCATTTTTTTCAATTCACAAAGACAAAATCATGACATAACTGAGGCTTTCAGATGTTATTTGTTTAACTATAGCAGAAAGTACATACAGAAGCTTTTTAATGTATTCTTGATCTTTGAAAATTACCTAATGAGGTAGGATGTGTGCTTTAATATATTGCTGAAGAGGGCATTCACAATATTAACTTTGTAGAATTTTCCTAGTCTTCCTCACAACACCATTGAAGTTTCTGATGAACAGTGTAGTGTGAAACTTCTTAAGCATGAAAGCTATGATACTGTATCCATTGCTTCAGCCCAGTTCATAGGCAATGGTCTCATTAGAGATAAAACTTCAAGATAAAACTTTTCAAGATAAAACTGCTGCTGTCCAAAGCTAACCCCATCAGTGATATTGGTAACACCTCTATGATAACATATTTAAGAAAAGGTTAAAAAAGCTGTACAGCAGTAGCTGGAAGAAAAGAGGGAGAAAATGTGAGAGAAACAGCTCTGTAGGCTTCAAGGTCCTAGAGAAGCTGGTGGCTCATGGCATAGACAGGTGCACTCTCTGCTGGATAAAAAATTGGCAAAGCTACAGGCCTGGGGATGAGTGGTTAGAAAGCTGCATGGTGGACAAGGACCTGGGGGTGCTGGTTGACAGCTGACTTAACATGAGCCAGCAGTGTGCCCACATGGCCAAGAAGGCCAACACTGTCCTGGTCTGCATCAGGAATACTGTGGCCAGCAGGTGTAGAGAGGTGATCATGCCCCTGTACTCGGAACTGGTGAGGCCACACCTGGAGTCCTGTGTGCAGTTCTGGGCCCCTCACTACAAGAAGGATGTCGAATTGCTGGAGCGTGTCCAGAGAAGAGCTACCAAGTTGGTGAAAGGTCTGGAGAACAAGTCCTGTGAGGAAAGGCTGAGGGAACTGGGATTGTTTAGTTTGAAGAAGAGGAGGCTGAGGAGAGACCTCATTGCTCTCTACAAATACCTGAAAGGAGGTTGTAGGGAGGTGGTATTTGGTCTCTTTTCTCAAGTGAATAATGACAGGAAGAGAGGAAATGGCCTGAAGCTGTGCCAGGGGAGGTTTAGACTGGATATTAGAAAGAATTTCTTTACTGAAAGAGTTTATTTACCGGACAGTAGAACAGGCTGCCCAGGGTAGTGGTGGAGTCACAATTCCTGGAAGTATTTAAAAGAAATGTAAATATAGTGTTTAGCAACATGATTTAAACACTGAATGGGTCAAGCAAGTTATGGTAGGGGGATTTAGCTTACGGTTGGACTTGATGATCTTCAAGGTCCCTTCCAACTAGGAAGATTCTATGATTCTACAATTCTATAAGGTCAGTGAAAAAGGAGGGGGAAGAGGTGCTCCAGGTGCCTGTTCAGAGATTCCCCTGCAGCACATGGAGGTCTCTAGTAGAGCAGGTGGATATGCCCTGAAGGAAACTGAAGCCTGTGAAGAACTCATGCAGAAGCAGGTGCCTGGCAGGAGATACAGCCCATGAAGAGGAGCCCATGCTGGAGCAGGTTTTCTGGCAGGACTTGTGACCCTCTGTGAGACCTGTGCTGGAGCACTCCTGAATGGCTGCACCACATGGGAAGGACCCCTGTTGGAGCAGTTGATGAAGGACTATATTCCATGGGACAGACTCCATAATGGAGCAGGGGAAGAGTATGAGGAGGAAGGAGAGGCAGAGACAAAGATTTATGAACAATGTAACCCTTATTTGTAATGCCCCTGTGCCACTCTCTCAGGGGGTATGAGGTGGAGGAATTTGGAGTGAAGCTGAGCCTGGGAAGAAGAAAGGGGTGGGAGGAACATGGTTTTTGTTCTTATTTTTCTCCATCCTCCTCTGTTACAAATAACTGGCAATAAATTAAATTTTCACAAGTCAAAGCAGTTTTGCCCATAACTGAAACTGGGAAGTGATCTCCATGTCTGTCCTGATTTGAGCCAGGACAGAACCAATTTTAATTTCAGTAATTTTATTTTTCACTTAAGACTCTTCTAAGTAACTGCACATTCTGAAATTAACAGGCTGGTTTTTGAGTCAGTGTCTGCCTCTAGGGCTGGTAATGCTCAATGTTTATAGTTACAGCTGGAGAATGGTATGCAGACAAGCTCTTGCTTATACTTAGTCCTATAGAAACCAAGGTAACCGCTTGGTTCTGCTAAATTCCTTGTGTACCAGATACTTACCTGGCAGGGGCGATTCCCCAGCAGCATCCCAGCAGGCAGGCAGGGCTCCTCCCGGGGCGGCCTTCAGCCCTGGTTTGGCTCCTGTGTTAGGCTCGGGCAGGCTCAAGCCAGGCAGGCTCTGGCTAGCGGTGATCCCTCCTGGACAGGGCTGGCTCCGGTAGGAGGCTCAATCCCTCGGGAGCACACCGGCTCCTCATGGAGAGGGTACAAGTGGCCCCCTCTTTCAGCTTCTCTGAGTAGTGGTTGCAGGGCAATCCCCCTTCCCTCTCAGCTCCTCTGGACAGCGATGCTGGTGTTCCAGGTGGCTTCTGGTACTGCTGAAGGTTCTCTGGATGGCATTCCACGCAGAGCAGAGCAGCCTGCAAAACTTGTTGTCTTTTTATAGATCAGAGATCGCCATTCAAATTAGGTATCACTGTTCAAATTAGCCAGTTAGCATTGGCCAGGTATGTACTCTTTCAGAGTCTTTAACCTATTGTCCATTTTTGCTGCCGGTTATGGTAACTCTTATGTTCTTTTCTTGTTTTGGATTTATCTGGTAGGACAGAGGGGCCTGTTCCAGTCCATCCTTGGCTAAATCAGCAAAAAGATGCCACTCTTGTTTTGCTCGCTTGAGGGGCATTTTGTTCAGTTTTATTTGTAGGAAGAGAAGATGGACTGTTACCCACAACCAAAAACAAAAGGGGGGAAGAGGCTCACACCTGCCACCTTCTTGCAGGGAGGAGAGGACTGAACACATGACCCAAAATTGACCATAAGTATTCCATCCCATATGCACCATACTCAGCATAATGCAGAGGGATCACAAGGGTCAAGTTCTCTTTGTCCATGGCTGGCATTCTTAGACGACTAAATCTGTCTAAACCTTTTTCGAGGAATTGCTAGGAGAAAGCCCATGGGACAAAGTGCCAGAGATAAAGTGGCCCAAGATAGTTGGTTAACATTCAAGGACCACTTTTTCCAAGCTGAAGATCAGAGTATTCCAAGAAGTAGGAAATCAACAAAGGGAGCCAGGAGACTTTCATGCATTAATAGGGAACTGCTGGGCAAACTCAAGTGGAAGAATAGAGTCTACAGATCATGAAAGGAGGGGCTGGCCACTTGGGAGAAATGTAAGACTGTTGTCAGAGGATGTAGAGAGGTTAAGGCCTCCTTGGAATTAAACCTTGCAAGAGAGGCCAAGGACAACAGAAAGGGCTTCTTCAAATACGTTGCAGACAAAACTAACACTAGAGGCAATATAGGCCCTTACTGAATGAGGTGGGTGCCCTGGTGACAGAGGGTACAAAGAAGGTGGAGTTACTGAATGCCTTTTTTCTCTGTCTATACTGCTGGAGACTGTCCTCAGGAGCCCCAGACCTCTGAGGCCCCAGAGGAAGTCAGGTTAAAGACAGTTTGCCTTGGTTGATGATGACTAGGTTAGAGATTAATTAAGCAATCCTGACATCTATAAATCCATGGGTCCTGATGGGATGCACCCACAGGTGCTGAGGGAGCTGGCGGAAGTCATTGCCAGGCCACTCTCCATCATCTTTGGTAATTTGTGGGGAACAGTAGAGGTGCCTGAGGACTGGAGGATAGCAAATGTCACTCCAGTCTTCAGAAAGGGTAAGCAGGAGGAACTGGGTAGCTACAGGCTAGTCTGCCTCATCCCAATCCCTGGAAAGGTCATGATACAACTTATCCTTGGCTCTGTCTCCAGGAACATCTAAGATAAAAGGGTCATTAGGAGAAGTAAACATGGTTTTACCAAGGGAAAGTCTGTTTAATCAATGTGATAGACTTTTATGAGGACATAACCAGGTGGACAGATGATGAAAGTGCAAAAGATGTGGTTTATCTTGATTTCAGTAAAGCATTTGACACTGTCTCCCACAGCATCCTCGTAGCTAAACCGAGGAAGTGTGGTCTGGATGACTGGGTAGTGAAGTGGATTTTGAACTGGTTGAAGGGAAGAAGTCAAAGAGTTATGGTCAGTGGGACAGAGACTACCTGGAGGCCTGTATCTAATGGAGTCCCTCAGGGGTTGGTACTGGGACCAGTACTGTTCAGTATATTCATCAGTCACACAAACGAGGGAACAGAGTGTGCTCTCAGCGAGTTTACTGATGACACAAAACTGGGAGGGATGGCTGACACACCAGAAGGCTGTGCTGGCAAGCACAAGGGCAAGTGTAGGGTCTTGCATCTGGGAAAGAAAAACCCCATGTACCCATATAGGCTAGGGACTGACCTGTTGGAGAGCAGTCTAGGGGAAGGGGACCTGGGGGTCCTGGTGGACAGAAGGATGACCATCAGCCAGCAATGTGCCCTGGTAGCCAGGAAGGTCAATGGCATCCTGGGGTGTATTAGAAAGGGTGTGGTTAGTAGGTCAAGAGAGGTTCTCCTCCCCCTCTATTCTGCATTGGTGAGGCCGCATCTGGAGTATTGTGTCCAGTTCTGGGCCCCTCAGCTCAAGAAGGACAGGGAACTGCTTGAAAGAGTCCAGCACAGAGCCACATAGATGATGGAGTGGAACATCTCCCTGATGAGGAAAGGCTGAGGGAGCTGGGTCTTCTTAGCTTGGAGGAGACTGAAAGGCAACCTCATTAAAATAAATTTGTAAATATATAAATATGTAAAGGGTGATTGTCAGTAGGACAGAACCTGAACCAGGGTTTTCTCAGTGATGTCCAATGATAGGACAAGGGGCAATGGTTACAGGCTGGAGCACAGGATATTCCACATAAACCTAAGGAAAGTCTTTTTCTCTGTGAGGATGACAGAGCACTGGAACAGGCTTCCCAGAGAGGTTGTGGAGTCTGCTTCTCTGGAGACTGTTATCCTATCTGTTTTACTTTTCCCTTGCAAGAGATATACTCATGTTGGTCAGGCACAAATATGTTCTGGTAGGTCCACTTCATTTTATTTTAAATTCACTTCAACATCTGTTAAAATTAAAAGTTACGTATTTTACCAAAAATTATCTCTGAAATGAGTGAGGAAGAAAGGAGAGAAGGTAAATTGTATCGTTTCTAGAAGGAGAGCTGAAAAATGATCCATGTATTTTTCAATGTAGTGGAAAATACAATGCCAAAATTCCTTCTTGAAATTTTTAGTGAAATAAAAGAATACTGGAATACAAGAGAAGGCAAAGACAGCTAGTGGAGTGCAATGTAATAAACTGTCATTTGCTGATACAACAGAAGTACATGGGAGTTATTACACTTTGGCAGATATTTTATTTTTCCTTTCTGGAGTTTCAGACTTGTACAATAAGATGGTTTCATCTGATTAAAACTTGCACCATGTTTAATTTCCTTCAGAAGTACAATCTCTTTAAAATGGAGAGAAGGGAGTGAAAGAGACCCACAGGAGAGTGAAATAATGTTGGGGGTGGAAAAGGGGCAGTAATTTTGCCCAGATAATGTTGTCATACTTTGTAAAGCCTTTAATGCTGGAATGTATTTATTAATGATGCATGGGCTATTACCCACCATCTGTCTTGTGTTAGCAGTGGGCTGTTTCAGATTATGGAAATGTGTTTCTGATTTGAGTTTTGTTGAAAGCCAGAACAAGGAATCTCATGTGCAGTCCTCTTTGAGGCCTGCTGTTTTCAATTCCTCTTCACAGAATGGGCTTTTATTTGATTTGTTATGGGGATTTTTTATTCTGTTGCCAAAACAGCTGCAAGCCTGGAAGAGAATGAGACACAGGGCCACATCAAACTTGTTAGCTTGTAAGAGAAACAGAATGTTCCAGGAACACAAAGGAGAGCTGAAGAGAGAAAAAGATGAGGAGAAGTGAGAGAACAGGAAGGGACACAAGAAAAGCAGCTAAGTGAAGGGATAAAGAGCTGTAATAGACTTTTTACTTGTTCTTCATATTAACGGGACACAAAAAAATGTTTCCTATTTAAAGTGGCATATAACATATTGTTTTCTTTTTAATGTAATATCCCAGTTAAGACAGAAAGGTTTTGGTTTGGGGGCTTTTTTTTGGTGTGTTCCCTTTTTAAAAAGGATTTTAATTTTAATAGCTTTTATGCTAATGCAAAACAGGAAATTTAACATTTACCCCAAATGAGCTGCCATCAAATGGAAAAAAAAAAAAAAAAAAATTTGCTGTGATGATGTTATGCAGTGTATGATGTGGTATGCAGTGTATTTATGGTAAAGACATGTGAAGGCAAGGAGGAAAAAAACACAGCACCCTTCCTGACAATCTTCATATTTAGTCTCAGCATCTGTATGTTGGGTTGTTGAGCTGTACTTCTGAACTTAAATAAGGAAGAAGAGAAGCTGATTCTTCCAAAAAACCTGATTACTCTCCATAAAAGCTGGTTCTTCTACATAGCACCTGGTCTATGAACTGCTTAGCATTACAGCTGCATTTGTGGTACATTTTTAATCTGGGGAATATTTTTGGGAAATAGCGTGGGTACTTCTATATTTAAGTTAAATATTATGGAATATTTTACAGAAGTTTGTGAGTAAGGAAAGGTTGAATATTCTATACTCTAAAATGGAGTTCCTATATATTAAATAATAGAACATTATACCGTATCCTTTTTAGGTCATGACATATACTTGTCTCACTAGTGTGAAACAGAATAGCTCTTAATTTCCATGTGGAAAGTATCACTGTGTACTGATGGAGAAACATTACATCAGCCATTCTTATTCATTTCAGCAGACTAATGCTCTAACCAGCAGCCTGTTTTTTACTCTGTCTTGGCCATACACACACTTGCTAGAAGTCAGTAACGGTTCTAATGTTTTTCGTATATTTCATAAGAAAATCTAATTTGGAAACTTTTATTTTATTTAGAAGCTATATTACAGTTTGTTGCACTCAAATCCCTTTTCTGTCTTTCTTGTTTTTTAGTACCTTGGTGAGAACAAAGTGTGTGTACAAATATTTACACAATAGAATCTGAGACCTGAAACCGGTATTCTAATCTTTTTGTGAAGTATGTTGAATTTATAGGAGCCACAATGTCACCCATATCTAACTGAACTGTGGCTAATTTCTGGTATGTACCAGAAACTTCAGTTAACAACTGAAATTTATTGAATAAAGTCAGACTGTGGTGTTAATTAATCCAGGTTAGGTGCCACAGTCTTCAACAGCAGTTTACCATCTCTTCAGAAGAATATTTAGAAAGCAACAATTTTTAAATTTATTAGCTCATTTTGAGTTATTCAAAAGATGTTGCAAAGCAGCTATTTTTTTGCAGCCTCCTCACCCCCAACTTTCTTGATCTTTACCGATCAACTTCTAAGAACTCTTATGGCAGAGGCTATCATATAACTCATTTTTTATTGCGTTTTTAAGCAATTTCCTTTTAGAAATGACCTTTTAGAATATATGGCTTGCATTTTTATTTATTTATTTATTTATTTGTTGCTAAGGTGTCATGGTGAGTGATATTTCTAAATTAGATTTGGTATGAATAAGCTAATCTGTTTCATCAGAGTTTTTAACAATTAATAACAGTTGGAATATAAATGTATTTATTTGAGGGTAATTTAGGTTAGAATTTTCTGTACTGAAAATACAAAAAAGCAGAAGGGGATCTTTTGGGAAATCTCAATGTGAAGAGGGTATCTGCCTTTTAGGGGTCTTTTAGAATAGAAGGAACACAGAGGCTTCAGAGAAACTGATGTATGTGTGAGTTCTAGTGACAGACAACAGCTACTATCTGCTAGGAATTAAGTAAGATTAGAGAAGAAAAGGGCTGTTTTGTCCCAACATTGTTAAACATGATCCTTCATGTGTTACTAATTTTCTTCCCAATATCAAAGGTCTTTGCTTGTTTGAACACAAGTGGAAAACAACTATTTCAAGTTGTTTACACAGAGCAAACAAGGGCACAACAGCGGAGGATGTGCATATTAATTAGATATGGGCTTTGGTAAGATAAGAACCTGATGTTGCCTCTAGAGTCATGTTCTCCACTGCCTGGCTCAAAGCTCACAGAAGTTCATCATTGATTTTATATTCATTTAGTGAACAAACTAGATATTTTTTTTTTCTGATTTGATTCTGGTAACACAGAGGGTTTTATTTTCATTGTGGTGGTGCTCATATTCACCCTGAAAGATGTAATTGTTTTCTAAATTACTTTTCCAATGGATTTAAAGGTGAAGCAGACATTATGGTTACTGTCTTAACCAACATTCCAGGCTGACTGGCAGCCCTCTGGAGCTCAGGCATGTCTAGCAACAGAATATCTGTACAAGCTGAGATCAAAAAGCAATCTAACTTGAAAATACTGGCTCTAACAGCAGCCAATAATGTATCTTTAAGAAAAGAGTATGTGAATAAGAAAGGATGCTGTGAGTACTTCCACTAGTTAATTTTTTTGTCAACCTGAACTTTGGTTCTAGAGTCTTTCTGTACTAGCAGTTGTATGCAGATTAATAGCCTTCATGTGGAACTTCTTCTCCCTTGCTTGTCTACTCAGCATTTGAACTCAATTGTACTTTTGGCCTCCAAAAAATCTTGTGCCATCCAGTTTTATGGTTCAGCTACATGTACCATAGAAATAACACTTGCCTTTAAAAACTGATGATTTCAAATTTTGTTAGTTTTCTGTATCTTACTTCACAAGTAATAATGAATAAATACCACCTTTTATGTTCATCATGGCATTCACATCACTTATCTACATTCTAATAAGCCATTATTTCTGTCTGAGTTGTAACAAAAAAAAAACAACAAAACACCTGCTCCCTGCACTGAAGATAAAGTATAACACAGTATGTATTATTAAAGATTTCTGGATCAGACAGCCACAATCCAGCCTTTGACTAAATTACACTTCTAGAACAATAAAACCTCCTATGAATGGTCAAGATAAAAATAAGTACGTACCAGGAAAATAGTGTACTATAAATAAAATTTAAAGCAGATTAACATTTCAAGAATTTTAAATAGGTAGAAAGTTTTAAAGTATTTTAATTTTAAGAAAAAAACAACCCTGTGGCAAAAGTCAACAAGAACTTTACCCTATTACTTTTCAGTCATTCTAACTGAAGTATATATTTTTTTAATCAAGCTGTTAGCCTGCCTATCTTTTGCCACAGCAAATTTTTCAGAATCACATGAGCAAGTGAGTTCCTTTGCAATTGAGATAATGCATAAATATTTAATTTTAAATTAAAATTTAAATTAACTGCAATTAGTTTAAAAAAAAAAAAAAAAAAAAGTATTTCAAATGCATCTGACCAAGACTCATGAAAATATGAACACTCTCACATTCGCTTCTAGTCATCTCAAAGTCACTGGTGAAGAAACAAGGAGATGTGTGATGTCGAAGATATATCAAGGTCTAAATTAAAGGAATAAGATCTAAGTGTAGCAGACAACATCATGGAAAAGAGAAAAAAGGGTAGCCTTACATAACTCCACTTCTTAAGCCTGTTATACTCCAAAACTCATACAAATACCTGTTCAGCTTTCTAACTTGTGCAGTCTCATTTGAATATGTAAAAATTACTCATTCATTTTTCTTAGTTCAAATACAGGTATTGTTATGAATAGTTTTATATTTTTTTTCTTTTGTTATACACCAATCCATTGATATGATGTAGGCTTCTAAATAAACTTAATCACTGTAAGAAGAAAATAAATCTCTCTTCTGATCTCATACTGCCTTTTAAATGCTTCAGTCAGTCTAATATACTAATCTGTGACCAGAATGTAAAAGAAAAAGGTAAATGAAAACCAAAACCAAAACAAAAAAACAAAACAACAAAACCAAAATATTTTCTTGCATCCACTGAAAACAGGAAAGATAATATTTACAAAAATATACCATGTAGTTTTTAAGGAATGTGCATATAAAGCATCTTGGAAGTCAGTTACAGGTTAAGTGAACTACTATACCAGTGGCTAATTAACATACTTTAATTAAACAAAACTATACATTTTAACACATTACAAACCCCCATTGGTGAAGCCAAACCAGAAAAGATAATTATAGGCAGTCCACATGCTATACAGCTTATTTTGACAGATTGTAAAGCAGGAATTGTTAAAACAATTACTTTACATTCAAACAAAAAAGTTTCAATGTATTTACATGGCACAGTATGTGTAAAGTAATTTTTCTGTTGGTCAATATTAAGCATTGATTTGTCATCTTTTGCCGGCGGCGAGGGAAGCAAGCAGTCCAGAATCAATGTGATTGATAAAGCAAGCTCCGATTTATTGAATACACAGTGTTACTTTTATACCCTTTTCCAAACCTACATGTAGTGAATTCATTGGATAGTAACTACTTGTAGGGATTTCACTGGACGGCAACTACTTGCAGTGATTTTACTGGATAGTAACACACATCTGAGTTCCAGGGTTCTTCCTTGTTTTCTATCATTCTACTTCTCTACCTTGTCCTTGAGTTAGTTTAAGCTAACAGAGATTGTTTATACTTGTGTTAGGCTAAAAAAAGAGATTGCTTGTACAGCTGCTATTTGTGCTACACTCTCAAGGCCTCTCGAGGAGATAGCAGGGGCCCATGGCCCTGCTGCTCAAGCCATTCTGCAACAATCTTTCACTTCAATTATGTACAAATGTACTCTGCAATTTCTGAGAGGCTGGTGGTGTGGGGACATAGTTTATTGTGTCATACAGAACTTTGTAGAAGTCTACTTAATCATTAAATTTGCAAATCCCCTCATCCCCCATGCATGTGAACAGCAGCTTTTCTATAAAAAAAAATTGCACCTCTATTGTGTATATGTGAATCTTTCCTTCTCTTTTCCAGGTTTCATGCTGAGTAACAACCAAGCCAAAACCTCTGAAATCTGGGTGGCCAAGCTGCACTTTGTAAGACAGACAGAGACTGCACTTTAATACAGTTGGAAAATAAAGACTAATGTAGGGAAACCACAGCAGGACAAACTCTCCCCTCACAGGCATAAGCAGAACTCCCATTGACGTCAAAATATTTTCTGGCACTATATATCTAATGGAAAAAAAAGCCCATTGTGTGAGTTAGACTGCACTGAAATTCAGACTGAATGGAATTCCTCTCAGGCACAGAGAGGAGGAATATTTCAAAATGTAAAACTGCAAAATATCACTAAAATTCATATTTCACATGCATGGTATTTGAGTTGGCAAAAAAGATTTACTTAGGTACGGTTATGCTCAGGTTGTCCATGTGTCCTCCTTTGTAAGGGTACCTCAGGTTCAACAGAATAGTCCCTAAGCCATTTCTTAAAAGAAACCCTAGTATATTCCCATCCCCTCATGACTGACATTCCAGCAAGAGGAGTAAAGAACAGACTTATTTTTTCATTGCAGTTTCAAATATAAGAAGATTTTATATTTCAAATTAGTCTATGTAGATATCTTGAAGTTTAAGCTTACAAATTATACGGCAATTAAGAAATTGTTTAACTTTGGCTGCCTCAAGGTTCAGTTGCCTAAATGAACTTAACTATCAATTTGTAATTAGCCATCAACTAACAAATCACTTTCAAAAAATGTAGTTACTTTGAAGGTCTCATGTGATTTTTTTTCTAGTTAATATGAATAACAGAATAACCTAAACAATCAACCAAAGACAAAAAACTTTCAAGCAAAGAGCTTTCATGTAGATTACCTTTACTTTGTCCTGAGCAATGCAGGAGAAATGAGAAATGATAAAAATTGTAGCTAAGAATTATCACAGTCTCACAACTCTGTAGATTTCACAAATCCAGCTGAGATGCAAAATACTGCACATACTTGGGTTATGGATTTAGGTGATTTTTCTGAAAAATATTCAAAGATTATAGCAAATTAACATAGCATATTAAAGAAAGTTTTGGTTTTGACTCAGTATGTTCTGCCTTTTATTGGCAACAGACCTTGATAAACCTAAATAAGGATGGAAATACTCAAATAATTGCCAGAAGTAACACTTGACAGTGTCTGACTTAGACACAGGGGTTCAAAGGCAGCTGAAGACTTTTAAACGAAAGGAGTTTTCTCCCCTAATAGTAGCTATTATTGTTAAGTGGTTGTATCTCTGAAAACAAAGAGGCAGATCTGTAAAAGTATGTAAGCTTTCTTGCAGCCTGTAGCACAAGATGAAGTTCCCTACTCAGACTAGTGCTGCACTCTTGACTTCAGGGAAACTTAGATTTTGTCCAGTAAATCCTTATTGGCACCTGATATTCGCATTATATCTGTTCCTAGAAATGCCCCATAATGAACAACAACAAAGAGCTCTAAATATTGCTTTAAGATTTAAAGATTAGGAACCTGTTTACTTCTCCCTTCTAATCCATAGTTAGTCAGATATATATATGTGTTGTATAAAACAAGGGAGGGAAATATGAGTGTGTTACTACATACATTACATCCCACAAAACCAGGGAAGTATTTGTATTTTTAAGTACACCAGCACAGAGAATGTGCATCCAGGATATTAAAGGTTCAACTCTCAATGTTAATTGACAACTAACTTTCTAATCACTCTTTTCTATGTCTTTAGCGAATACTTTTTTACCAGTATACCACTGTGTTTATAACAGAAATACATTCAGATGACAAAAAAATAAAATAATCAAAAGTAACATAAAACAAAAATTAAAATTTAAAGAATTTGTTTAGATTTATGGATTTCTGCTATGGATGGAAAAAAAACATAACAACACAAAAATAAAGGCAAAAATCCCCCCAAACAACCCTAATATCAGTCTGTGTACTGGAATTCTTTAAAATGCATCTTTTTCCTCAATATTTCCACTGACTTGCTCATAATTAATTTACTTTTTCAGCTCCTATTTCTGGAGTATAATTCTCCCCTGATGATGAGCTTAGCATGCTTAAAACATGTTGTTTTTTCAGCAATATTACAACCCAGTCAGATAAAAGCTACTAATTGCCCCTACAAACCTTGCATTATACCTTTAAGCTGAAAGTGTTCATATTACAATCCATGGATGAACCGATCATTCATAAACTGTTTTTTGCTCTT
This sequence comes from Apus apus, assembly GCF_020740795.1. Lineage (NCBI taxonomy): Eukaryota > Metazoa > Chordata > Aves > Apodiformes > Apodidae > Apus > Apus apus. The sequence goes on along the minus strand of NC_067312.1, from coordinate 41,999,524 downwards.
CTCCAAAATACAATTTTAAGAATGAGTAATTCAGATATTATGGAACATACTCCTCCAGTGAAAATTAAGTTTGCACATCCACTCAAAATCTATAAAGGAAGAAAAGAGATTTTTTTTAGTATATGGATTTTTTTTGTTCATTTGTGTGGTTTGCCTTTTTAAAATGAACAAACCACTCCTCCCCCAATTAAAACCAACCAACTTAAAAAAACACAACAAAAACCAAAAAGAACCCACAAACCAACCAACCAAACAAACAAAACCACCACCAGCACCACCAAAAAACCCACAACAACCCACAAAACAACAAAACAAAACACACAAAAAACCCCAACAAACAAATTATCAAAATACCTTTGTGTGTAATTTCTGCCATTAGCTTCTGTCAGCACCTTGGTCAGCTCTCTGAAGGAAGTCTTTAAGAATCAAATAGGATAAAAGCTGAACATTCTGGAAAAAGGGAACAAGTGTGTGCCATCTACCATATTGTATTTATTAGTTCCCTTAATGGAAAAGGACCAGTGGTTCACTGTCTGATCTAGGCACCTCTTCGCATTTATAAGCCTTTTACTGGGGCCAAATTGTTAATGACATCAACATGTAGCAGATACCAGCTATAGACAGACCAACTGGGAAGCTCTGCCTGCCAGCATAATCAGACAGCCCTCCTTTTTCTGTCCAACTGGCTCAGATGATAATGACTGAGTTTTGCACAACAGAGACAGGCTAAAAGCATGCCACCAAGTTTAAAAGGCCAGTAACCAAGAGATTGATGGCTGGACTTCAAGGGGGTCAGAAATTAATGTAACTTATAGAGTTTGAAGTTCTGAAGGGTCTAATAACATACTTCGTCACCCAAAACCATATATTTGCCCAGGATTGAGAATTATAAGGCTTTAAGATATATTTAACTCATAAAACAATGTATGTGCACGTCAATATTTGACTCAGGTTCAACAACAATGCTCTTGATCCTCTCCCCCTCCCACCCAGGTAAGGAAGGAGAGAGAGAAAAAGAGAGAGACTTGGCTGGATTGAAAACTAAACTACAGTATCAATAAAAGAAAATATATACAATTATATGCAAATATGTTCAGATATCTGCAAAAGCCTCTTGCCTCCCCCCACCCCCAGCAACTCCCACAGCACTCTCCTTAGCTCTGAACAGTCCCAAAGAATTCTGGACTGCTGCTGGAGAAAGCACAGAGTGATGAGGGTCAGGAGAGTTTGAGCCTAAGGGTTGATGGTGATGGATGGACGGAGTCGTCCCTGGACTCCAGCCATGGACGGAAGAGAAGGGAAGAAGAAGCAGGAAGAAAGTTGTCTTCTGTGACCTCTGAGCTTCCTCTGAGCTTATGTAGATATATGGAATGGAATATCTCTGGCCAACTTTGCTGTCTGTCTAGTTCAGCCTCCTACGGGGGTGGGGAGGTGGGGGGGTAGAGATCTCATGCATATAGAACTTAGGAGAGTGCTAAAGAAACAGTGATTAATTTTCTTATAATAGATATGTACTTTGACAAGGTAATTGAGACATTGGTTAAAAACCTCATTACATCTTTTGAGAAATTATCTGCGTTTCCTTAGAGGATGTTACTTTTGAAAGTGAGATTGTAGTTCTATACTTTTGTCCTTCCAGTTCAGTTTACCTTTACTAAGGCTTTCTACACAACTGAAATTCAGTAGCACCTCTTAAGGAGTTTTCTTCCAATATACAAAGCTGTTTGCTAGGAATCAGACTGAGACCATCAAACTCTTTCCTAAACATGAAAATACTGTAAGATTTTGGCAATGGAAGACCAATCTAGAATTTGAACTGAACACTAAAAACATTTGTGAACTAATAGGGAATCTGTTCTGGAAAGAACATTCCTTAGAAGACACTATTTCCTGTACGACAGTAATAAGTATTTTCTGTTCAGCATTCAGAGGAAGAAGGAAACCGTTTGTTCTTCTTTAGAAGAAAATAATACATTATTTCTTCAGTAGCAGGGAAAAGACAAGTGGTCATTAGAGAAAAACTGGAAAGCTGCAGATAGGTCAGTAGGATCATTTACACAGATTCCACAAGCCTATTTAAGATTATTTGATTGTTTTATTTGCCCCAGAGGCCCCACTCATCACATGAATTTAGTAATCTGTTTAAAAACCGGAATACCTACTGACCACTTTCCTGTGCTTTGATGCATATGTTTCCAAAGTATTTATTTTCAATTGAGTGAGAATTAAACTTAATGCACACAATTTTATAACAACATTCCTTGTAATAAGAGCCGTCTTTTAATGGAAAGTACTGCCCTACTAAATTAAAAGCACACACAGTGCAAACCACATATATCAGTATGTAAAAATGAAAGAGCCCCTTCATTTCACTAAACAATGTGATGATGCATACTAAAACAAAACACAAAAACACATGCACAAAAGAAGTTATATCCCCACTAGCATAAAGATGTCTCTTTGGAAAAGGAGAAATGCTGAAAAATCTGTTCCCAGTTAAGCAGGCAAACAAGGAATAATTTCCAGTCAATGTTAATCTGAATCTCTATCAGCAATTCTTTTAATTTCACTGCATTAAAATGCCTTCCTTCCTTCCTTCCTTCCTTCCTTCCTTCCTTCCTTCCTTCCTTCCTTCCTTCCTTCCTTCCTTCCTTCCTTCCTTCCTTCCTTCCTTCCTTCCTTCCTTCCTTCCTTCCTTCCTTCCTTCCTTCCTTCCTTCCTTCCTTCCTTCCTTCCTTCCTTCCTTCCTTCCTTCCTTCCTTCCTTCCTTCCTTCCTTCCTTCCTTCCTTCCTTCCTGCCTTCCTTCCTTCCTTCCTTCCTTCCTTCCTTCCTTCCTTCCTTCCTTCCTGCCTGTCTGCCTGTCTGCCTGTCTGCCTGTCTGCCTGTCTGCCTGTCTGCCTGCCTGCCTGCTTGCCTGCCTGCCTGCCTGCCTGCCTTCATGCCTTCATGCCTTCATGCCTTCCTTCATGCCTTCCTTCATGCCTTCATGCCTTCCTTCCTGCCTTCATGCCTTCCTTCATGCCTGCCTTCCTTCATGCCTTCCTTCATGCCTTCCTTCATGCCTTCCTTCATGCCTTCATGCCTTCATGCCTTCCTTCCTTCATGCCTGCCTGCCTGCCTGCCTGCCTTTCTAAGGATATCATGTGTATGACTATAGATGGATGTCAAAATTAATGTTTGGAAATACATTTTACTCTAATTAGTGGAAAAGGAAACTGAGATTATAAAAACACTTAAAATTTTTATTTTCAGGAATGAATAATATTATGGCTTAATAGCAAAAAAATTACTATTTTTGCACAGAGATCTTGAAACATAAGATAAAGGCCCCCTAATATAAAATACATCAGACTCAGAAAAAGTGTTCTATATTTCATTAAGCTGAACTTTGGATGAAGGAAACCCAGAAGATGCATTCCAATTGTCTGAGTATAAAATGTATTAATGCTTCAGTAGGAACATCAGGTTGTCAATATGAATTATTTTGGTCTACAAATCCACATTTATAGGTAACACTGGTTGCTAGAGTTTATGTGGTCCATTAGGTACTGAAAATCCCTGGATCAAGAGCAACAAACAATGCAGTTGCTGAAGTTCTTTGTTAGAAAATCCTGGCCCAATGAAAATGTAAAACTTTGGACACTTGTTCAAAATTTATGGAATTGCTGGATTGCACAATACACACATAAAATGTATAATGCGTTCACAAGAAATGTTATATACATGACAGTCATCAGAACTGCTGAACACCGGTTCTACCGATAGTTTACCAAGACACATAAGACATACTGCACAAACATATATTTCTGTTCAGGAACTCCTAAAAAATAGGTATAGTCAAGGGTTTCCTGAATATATATTCAGAAAAGTAATGGTTGAAGCACATGAAGAAACAGTAAATGATCAAAGGAAATTTGAATACACCACCAGTTTGGACTTGAGGGAAAAAAGAAAGAAAAATGAAGTTAGAAATGATAATTTCTCTTAAGATATATATTCCTCTATGCATAGTAGTATAAATTTGAAATGAATAGACTATTTGAGAGAAAATTAGATGGTAGGTAAGCAAATGATTCATGAAAGGAGGAGAAATTAAAAAAAAAAAAACAACCAACTTTTACCTGATACAGTATATTGCAGTTGATGACATTCACTAGTCACAAGCTGCTAAAGAGAGCAAGACGAGAACAATTATTTTAATTACTATGCCCCTTTAATATTTTTAAAAACCATATATTTCATTTTGCTTGCTTCCTACTGCATTGTGCAAACTAGTATTATTGTTATTGGCTATTGACATATACAAGTTTAAAAGATTTGGGGTTCATTTTCTATTATTAGCTCTGTTGAAAAAGCAGACATACTTCAAGAAAAAAATTTAATGTACATACAGATATTGAAAAGGCTGATTTCATTCTCCACACAAATAATAATGTTTCAGTCCTTAAATATCCTTTAGCACATCTTAGACTTAACTATATAGTTTGGCTTGCTTCTGTATACGCAAATGTCTTAATGTACATAGAATTTGGTTACTAAAAATTTAATAGACTCTGCTCAGTTTGAGCGTCAGTGCTCTTTAATGTTTTTATAAACTATATGGATGCAGGAATACAGTGTATATTAAGTGAAGCTAGTGATGATACTAAATTTGGAGTAGCTGTGGACTCCCTCAAGGGTAGAGAAGATCTGGATAGATTAAAGAGGTGGGTAATCACCAAACCTATGAAATTAACAATAGTAAGTGCTGTATTCTCCACCTGGGAAGGTGTTAATCCTGGTTACATGTACAAACTGAGGGCTGAGAGGATGGAAAGCAGCTCCACAGAAGGAGAGCTGGACAGCTGGGTTGATGGCAACTTGAATATGAATCAACACTGTGCCCTGGCAGCTAAAAGGGCCAGTTGTGTCCTGGGCTGCATCAAGGACAATATATCTATCCAGATGAGGGAGGTGACTGTCCAACTCTACACTGCACTGGTGTGACTCCACCTCTCATACCGTGTGCAGTTTTTGGGCAACCAAATATAAGAGGGGCATCAAACTATTCCAGTGTGTTCAGAGAAGAGTGACCAAGACAGTGACAGGCCTTGAAGGCAAGACTTCTGAGAGTTCCAGGAGCTCTGTGCAATCTTCTTAGTCATATAGTTTAATTTTAGGTAGTCCTTCAAAGAATGGGGAGCTGGATTCAGTGATCCTTATGGGGTCCTTATGCAATGAAGTTCAATATTTCAGAGAAATTCCTTCATATCCTAATAGTTACACTAAAGAACAGGAAGTTAATTAGTTTCTTTCCCTCTAAAATCAGAAGAGTTGGATCTTTTCATCTTCAAAGTCACCTCATCAGTGAGTTTCACAGAGAACAGTCCAGGGCTTTTGAGTAATCTTAACACTTTGAACTTCTAAATCTAAAATAATTGTGGAGGATAAGAGATAATGTTTCCCTGTTTTTTGTGGGTTTTTTGTTTTGTTTTGTTTTTTCTGATATCTGTGTGTGGGCTAGCCAGTCTCATGGCAACAAAAACAAAACACAAATTTTGAAAAACTTTGCAATGAATCAATGTTTGAAAAAAAATAAAATCTTGAAGTTTTGGCTGAAGAGAGCTGATAGAAAGTAACAAATATGAAAAAAAACCCATATATTATTTTTATAGCAGAGTGTTGGATACATTTTTGGAAATAGACTTTGGAGTACTATTACAGATTTAGATTGATTTAAATCTTTGGTTTTGACTGCAGGCATCTAAACAAGATGGTTTGAATTTAAGTTCTTCTCTGTATTCTGGTTTCACACAGATTTCTAACAATTGTTCACATAAAAGAATTTAGCCCTCCAAAATCCTTTTATTTAAAAGATTTTCAAATTATTTTTTTTTTCCAAGAAAAGGAGTACAACTATTGCATTTAACCAGCAAAGTCACAATATTGCTACAATTATTATGAACCATTAAAGAATGTAGTCTTAGATCCTTGCTCAGAGCACATTCAGATGGCTTTGGAGATATTTGATGATCATTGATCATTTGTTTTTGCAGTCTGTCCCCAACTTTTGTGTTAGGAGCGTTGTGCAGTAATTAAAAGAACTGGTTCCCCTGGGTGGGATGAAGAGTAGGAAGATATAGGGGAAGAGAACTAACATGTTGCTACTATTTTCACCTTTGAGGTCTAACCTTACCTGTTGTGATCCCTAAGGAAACGAAATGACTAATCATGAGTACCTGACCTGGACAACAGATGTATGCTTATCTGGTATGGGAGCCATGTATCCCACTTAGTCTGCTACCTCACTTAAGCTAGTATATCTCACAGTACATAGTTCAGCATATTGGATATTTTATGTCCATTGTGTTGCTTACTGGAACATCACACTTACAAGACTACCCTGTTTCCTGATAGTAATCTCAGGAAACCTTCATAGGAAGCCCTAGTAGTAATTATCAATCCATTATAACTGGCTCTTTTTTCTTCATTAACTTTACAAATACGTCAGTTGCTGACCTTCACTCTTATGGTCATCTCCAACAAAATGTCTGAAAGAGGCAACCTAAGTTTGACTTAGGAATTTGTCTCAAAATGAAGTTTAGAAAAGTCTTGGGGTGCCTGAACACATGCTGTCTTCCTCACAGATGACTCGGACATGGAAAAACATCATAAGGATCAGGTTAATTTTTAATCTTAGAATTTATAGAATCGTAGAACTGTCTAGGTTGGAAGGGACCTTGAAGATCATCTTGTACCACCCCCCCCCACCCCACCCCCCCATGGGCTTTCTGAGCTGGAAGTGCATATTGCAAACTAATGTTGATCATTTCATTGACCAACAAACCCAAGTCCTTCTCCTCAGCATTGTTTTTTAATCCATTCTCCCCCCAGCCTGTATTTGTGCTTGGGGTTGCCTCAACCCAGGTGCAGAACCTTGCACTTGGCATGGTGGAGATTCATGAGGTTGGCATGGGCCCACTTTTCAAGCCTCTCAAGGTCCCTCTGGATGGTTTGCCTTCCCTCCAGCATGTCAACGACACCATACAGATTGATGTCGTCAGCAAACTTGCTGAGGGTGCATTCAATGCTACTGTCCATGTTGCTGACATAGATGTTAAACAGCACTAGTCCCAGTACCAACCCCTGAGGAACACCACGTGTCACAGACCTCCATCTGGACATCGAGCCATTGATCACTACTCTCTGAGTGTGACCATCCAGCCAATCCCTTTCCTCTGACTGGTCCATCCATCAAATCTATATCCTTCTGGTTTTGAGACCAGGAAGTCATGTAGGACAGTGTCAAAAGCTTTGAACAAGTCCAGGTAGATGATGTCAGTTGCTTTTCCCTTGTCCATGGATACTGTCACCTCATGGTAAAAGGCCGTCAAGTTTTTCAGGCATGATTTGCCCTTGGCAAAGCTATGCTGGTTGCTACCAACCACCTCCATGTTTTCCATGTGCCTCAGCAGAGCCTTCAGGAGGATCTGCTCCATGATTGTGCCAAGCACAGATGTGAGACTGACTGGCCTGTAGCTCCCTGGGTCTTCTTTCCATCTCTTTTTGAAAATGGAGTTTACATTTCCCTTTTCCAGTCAGTGGGAACTTCAACAGCCTTCCAAGATTTTTCAAATATGATGGAAAGCAGCACTGCAAGTTCATCTGCCAGCTGCCTTAGGAGCTGCAGATGGATCTTGTCAGGTCCCATGGACTTGTGCACTTTCAGGTTCTTTAGGTTATCTCAAAACTGCTCTTCTCCTACAGTGGGCAGACTTCCTTTCCCCGGTCTCTGTCTCTGCCTTTTGTGACCTGGATGGTGTGGCCAGAGCCCCTACAAGTGAAGACTAAGGCAAAAAAAGCTGTTCATTACCTCAGCCTTCTCCATATCCTGCGTGGCAAGGTCTCCTGTTTCCTTCTGCAGAGGGTCCATATTTTCCCTATTCTGCCTCTTATCACATCTTGCTATCAGAGGACTTCTGTTAGTTGCTTGCAAAAAGCCATATCTTTTTGTTCCCCTTGGAAGATCCAGTAACAGATTCCCAACACATCATCATTAGTGCAGCTTTCAAATGTGATCTTGGTCCAGAGATTACTTTGAATATGTGTGGTTTCCTGGAGCTCAGCAGAGTTAAACAGCTCATGCACATAGTGCAACACTCCTTCCTCATCTTCCCCATGTATCCTGTGCTCACTCTACACCATTGTCACATCACATGGACTTTCAATTCTTTGGGTTTGTTACCTCAGTTTCTTACATCAGTGTACAGAATATTCTCCCTTCTGAGCAGACACGTGAAAGTCTGTCTTGCAGCCTTGTTCTGCCTGTGTTTTCTTCACTTGTCCCTGTTTTCTGATGAACGGAATTTTAAGCCTTCCTCACTGGATTAGCGAATTTATTCACAGACTTTCTTCTCTCCTTTGCTACATGGAGCCTCCCTCATTATAGCAACCTCTTTTTCAAACCATACTTGAAGAAGCCAGTCACACTAGAATTATCAGTTAAGCAGGCAGGGTTTAGTCTGCTGGATCTGGCTTCTACTAATCAGCTACTTGACCTCAAGAGCTGAGAGGAACCTTATCCAAACTGCTGTCTTCCTAAATCCTCAACTTAGATCTATGATCTGCTCAGCATCCCCACTAGCCATGTCACTCGTGGATGAGAAACAACAGATGCTAGCCTGAATGAGCCTTGTCAGTCTCTGTACTTCTTTATAGTACTCTCACCAGGGCACTCCCTTAGTGGAAACTGCTCATTCTCTTTTGATATTAAGGTCTTTGGACAAACGTTCTTCCACCTTCCTTCTGCTGCCAGATGTTATCAGCTTTCAGGCTACACCTTTGTAGGAGTTCCTGTCCTCTTTCCTCTACTGCTTTGCCTTGGTCATACAACATTTCATACCTCTGAAGAGTTGAGGCCATTTCCTCAGCATAGATACTTTGAAGGCAATAAATCTTGATTCAGTAAAGCTTGCTCATCTCTTCTTACATCTTGCTCAGATTTTCAATCATAAAGCAGTTCTCCCAGGCGAGCTCACAGCCACTACTCCTGGCCCCAGCCCTATTGAAACGTGTATGGTTTTACCACAGTTTGGGCATAATTTCTTAAGTTTTGGGGTTCTGTTAGTCAATAGTCTCAGAAGGTTGGTGGGGAACGCAGTCCTCCTTCAATTAAGGCCATGAAGGAGATATAATCAGATGTAATTCTGCCAGCCTGAGACTATGCTGCTATCATTTGATATTTCATTTCCATTACAAATCAGAAGATAATCCAATAGTGAAATCTGAAAAATCTTTTTTTTTTTTTTTTTTTTTTTCCCCACTCATATAACCCATTTTTTATCCCCCCCGCACCCCACTGTCTTTGCAGTGAATGATAAAGTACTGATGTTTTAGTCTAGTGTATATTAGAAACAAGAATTCTGTCATCTAGACATATGGTTGTGATCTTTTATGTCTGTATTTTAATATTTTATTTGTTGTGTCTTTACATTAGCTGATGGAAAGCTTAAGCTTACAATACCACAACTAATATTTGATAACAAACCTATAAATTGGTTATTAGCATTAGAACTCTTTTATGCTAAATCTGGTGGTTCTTTTCTTTTGTTCTAATACTGAATATGATTACTTTTCTTCAAATTTTTAACCTATGTGAAATAGAAAGTGGTTGAGATCTTCACACACCTGCTTAAAGCCTATATGCAAGATGTTTGCTTTGCATTTAATCTCCAGCATCTTGTAACATTACTCTTTAAAAAGAATTAATAACAATTGCCCTGCCCTATTTGTCATCTCTACAATCACCTAAGTCCGAGAGCATGTAACTGGTGACATAATTAACTTCACATATTGTATTTCTGTTATGTCAGACTTTTGAGTAATGATCATTTGATGATGCTTTTGTAAAGTATCTCTCTACATATCTGCCTAGCAAGATACCAGGATAACAGAAGATTGTGTAACTTCATCTTTAGCAAAAATATGCCCTCTTTGTGTCAGCCTTTTCAAACTAAATGTTCTAAATCTTAGTACTGAAGAGTGTATTGTAAGTAGCAACTGATGTTTCATTTTGGCCCAAAGATGAAAATCAAGTTTAAATGGTTCCAGAATCAAAAACCATCAAAAAGACTTGCCTTTGAGACTGAGGATAATACATGGAAGTCTGAACTCTTAACCTGATACATTCCATTTCTGGAGCAGTGAAAGAAAGGAACTAGAAGTTTGCAATTTGGCACAGCTACCAAAAGACTTGTAAAAGACTCACACACTAAACTCCTCCTACCTGGATTGGTGGAAAAAAAGTTAATTAGAGACCATATTCTAAATTAATCTTTGAACCAGTAAGTAAAGATAGCACTTTCACTAAAAACCATTGCTCCCAAATATTTTTGAAACCAAACAGAATTTTTTTGAACTAAATAAAGTCTTGTGCCACATATTGAGAAGTGACACAGCAGATATGCCTGTTACGGTTCTTTATGAAAGGTAAACTTCTAATTCAGGCACAGCATATTTTCTGTTAAATCTCTTTCTCAAATCATAGCTTCCTAAATTTTGACCCAACATATTTACTACTGTATTCATCAATACTTTTTTATTCATAGCTCTCCATGTCATCTCATACACTGGCCCACAGCTCAGAGGGTGTCTGCAAGAGAACTGTTTCTTTTTAATACATGTTCCATGACCACTACTGGGCCACAGGACCACCTTAAAGCTTGCTTCATGACTGAGAATAGAGGGCCAGAACCATGTCAATCTTTGAGGTTTTTCTCTCTTGATGAGTTTACAAAAAAATTACTGATAACCTGAGTGTTCTTAATGAGTTTGTTTTTTTCTTCCCTATTCCTCTTTAGAAAGTTTTTTTGGCATTAAACATTTGTTTAGTAACTTACCAACAAAGGGATGAGATGCCTCATTCATCTTTTATCACAAGGAAAACTTATCTTATGAGCAGCCAGACAGCAAAGACCACTTATAGGTCTGCACCGACTATTTCTAAAGCCACATCTGATTTGGCCAATAAAAATAGACTTCTCTTTGACTTCCTGCTAAAGTGTAAGCAAAACTCGTATCTTAAACTCATGCTTTAATCCAGTAAGAACCAACAACAATTATATAATTATGTGTAGGAGAATAATCTGTAGGTAGTTACATAAGTTCCCATTATAGTTATACAGTTTTCATGTCATTGAGTATTTTGTCATCCTGAGACCACAAAATACTGAATTGTTCATTGAGGGCAGTTTAGTACAATGATGCTGCTAAACACAGACTGAGAATGATTATATCAAACATTTACTTTTTTTCAAATCAAACATCACTATGCCTGTCAGAATGGACAAAATCTGAGTGCAGACAATCATAGAATCATAGATGAGTTTAGGTTGGGACCTTAAAGATCAATTTGTTCTAAGGTGCCCAGCCATGGGCAGGGGTATTTTCACTAGACTAAGTTGCTCAAAACCCCATACAACCTGGCCTTGAACATTTCCAGGAACCTAGAAGGAACATAGGTCAGCAAAATGGTTCAGGTGGGTTTAGAGTAAGAGGGAAGACTGACAGGAACTGCATCAGAAACTTTGGCTTCTTCAGTAAGCAGGGGAGGAAATCCCAAGGGGCACTTTTGGAAGCAGCACTGAGGAAGACCCCAGGAAGGGAGCCAGAAGCAGATTGGTTCAAGTGGATCTATTCCCTCCTGCCTGTCTTCCTACATCACTGCCCCAAAATAGGTCTATTCAGGCATAAATAATAGTATAAGTTGAAAAACAAACAAACAAACAATTTAAAAAAAAACACAACCAAAGAGTCTTGAAGATACTGGTTTGTGGTACCAGACTACACTAAAACAAAATCTGATGTTTTAAGTTCATTGTATGTTTCATTGTTTTTTCCTTTTGTTTGTTTGTTTGTTTTCCCAGTTAAAACTGTTAATGTCTGCTATAACAGTTTTATAAAATACATACACAAAGTGTATAGGAACATCATTTACGGAAAACGCTGCTGTTACTGTTAAAATCTCAGGGAAAATCATAGAATCATGGAATGGTTTGGGTTAGAAGGGACCTTTAAGATCATCTAGTTCCAACCACTCTGCATGGGCAGGGACACCTCCCACTAGACCAGGTTGCTCAAAGCCCCATCCAACTTGGCCCTTCCAGGCAGGGGGCATCCGCAACTTCCCTAAGCAACCTGGGCCAATGTCTCACCACCCTCACAATAAAGAATTTCTTTGTTATTTCTAACAAATCTGCCCTCTTCAAATTCAAAATCATTACTCCTTGTCCTCTTGCTACAGGCCATGCTGAAAAGTCTGTCCCATCTTGAATGTAGGCCTCCATCAGGTACTGGAAGGCCACTATGAGATCTCACCAGAGTGTTCTCATCTCCAGGCCAAAAAAACTCCAACTGTCTCAACTTGTCTGCACAGGAGAGGTGCTCCTGCCCTTTGATCATCTTTGTAGCCCTTCTCTGGACTCTCTTCAGGAACTCCGCGCCCTTCTTGTGTTGGGGATTCCAGAGCTGGACATAGTACTCTGGGTGAGGTCTCAAAAGAGCAAAGTAGAGGTGGAGAATCACCTCTCTTGACCTACTGGCCACACTTCTTTTGATGCAGTCCAGGACACAGTTGGCTTTCTGGGCTGCAGGTGCACATTTCTAGTATTTTATAATTTAAAAGTTAAGAAACACCTCAGTAAATACTTCAGCTCATCCCATCAAATAACGCTGCTTACTTCGCAAGTTAAAATAAATAAATAGATAGATAGATAGATAGATAGATAGATAGATAGATAGATAGATAGATAGACCTACTAGTTAATTCTCAAGACTTATGTTGTACAGCAGAACAGAAAACTATTGTTTATTTTCTGGATTTTTTTCTTAGGTAGACCAAATAATCTGTAACTCATATTATGTTTTCTGTTTTAGCAGTATCCTAACTGGCAAATCTTGAAGACTGTGCTGTCATGCATGGTTTCCAGTGGTACATCTGTTTCTAATGTACAGTGCATAATTTAATGACGAGACACATCAATGGTCTACCCAATGCAAAAATCAGTTGTTAAAAATGTCTGCCACAAGATGCCTTTAAATAGTACATACTTTCTTGCTACATTAATTTTCTCACACTCAGAAGTGGAAAATGTAATAGTAGCTGTCACTTAGTGTAAAGATCTGTTTACTTTTAAAAGCTATTTACAGCTTGTATGTCTTGTTCAAACTGATCAACTGTAGGGGGATTTAAAACTTTTGCAATACCTGTTTTTTACAGTAAATATCTTTTTCCTCAGAGCTTAGTTCAGGCAAACTGTCCAATCAAAATTAAGACAAAGTGCATTGTTGCTTGTTGTTTACTTTTTTTTTCTGGCCAGACCTGATGAATGTAAGTCAACTGGATTTTAAAAACAACTGAATTGAAAAAAAAAAAACCACAAAGCAACCCTTACCTGTAAGTAAAGCACTGGGTGTGGTATTTGCATTTAACCCCTTTCTTTCATATATACAAACAGAGAGAACCAGAACAGCTCCCCCCAAAAAAGCATCAACAATCACAAACCCATTTCTTCATCAGTCATTCATCTTGCCTAGTAATGTGCTTACTGACTGAGTCTGTACCCAACAAATCCCTTATAATGTGGAAGATCTACTTACAAAAGGCATAATGTGGCTATCGCACAACTAAAGGATTGTTTTGCAGTCATTCCAAGTACACAGAGACATATGTAACTATATATTAAAACCCCCCCAAATTCACCTTAAATGTAGAATAAGTCCACCCTCCAAGACAAAGAATAAAAAGCATTAAAGGATGTAAAAATTCAATGAAAAGACATTTTTACTGTTCCAGTATCAGACTACACTGACGATTAAAGTGCTGTTGACAACACCACAGTCTTAATTGGAAATATTACCCATAAAACAATATTTTTCTCATTATTTTGTCATTTTTCTTAATAAAATGCAGACAAATTTATCTGCATCACTCAAAGTCCTTGATTTTCTTAAAGCTGAAATGAGTAATTGGAGTGACTAGGAGAAAAGGGAAGGTTTGTTTGTTTGTTGCTTTATTTATTATTTTTTTCCCTCTATCTTTAAATGCATGTTGGATTTCTACTAAGTAGTTTCTACATTACTGTAAAGCTGTACTGGCTCTCAAGTTGAAGCAGGAAATAAAGTCTTTCAGAAACGGATTTTTAGTACAAGATGATGAAATGTAGTAGGCTATTATATTTCCTCACATGTTGCTCCTGATACTGCAGAAAAGAGTTGTTTCCCCTTATATAAACACAGTTTCCCACTTCTAGTGAGCACAGCCTCTGTGTACATGTGCTGGGAATATTTGCTGGCTTCCACACTACTAGGAAGAAAATGCAAAAACACACATCCTATAATCTACTTTATTACTATTTAATGTTATAGATTCATGGAACCACAGAATGGTTTGGGTTGGAAAGGACCTTAAAGATATCTTGTTCCAACCCCCCTGCATGGGCAGTGACATGTCCCACTAGAGCAGGTCACTTAGAGTGCCATCCAACCTGGCCTTGAACACTTCCAGGGATGGGGCCTCCATAGCTTCTCTGGGCAACCTGTTCCATTATGTTGTATCAGTCAACAAGAATAATGTACCATCCACACAAATTGGTGGGTGAGAAAAGTGTCATTTTCACTCTGTCATGCTGCTGAGTCAGAGGATCAATGGGCCTCTCTCTTCCAGCAGGCAGCAGTGGATGGTTATTAGCACTTTAACACAACTGCACTCTCCACTTGGTACAGCAGCTGACTTTTATACTGTATTCTCACAGTTGGGACTCAATCCCCACCTGTGTCAGGCACATTCAGCATTTTCAGCAATCAAGAAATTTTATGCACCTGTGTAAAATGCTGTATGTTTTCTTCAGATCTTTGCTTATAACTGAGCTAGCAAAAGCTATTTTATGGCACAGAAGTTCCACTTTTGTCTGACCAAGCTTTCTGTTTCATTTTTAAATCATTTTGGAAGCTATATTTTTAATTAAAATAAGGAAAAAGGAAAACTCAAAGCTAACCATACTATCAAAAATAGTGACACTTCTTTTTCTTTCCTTTTATATTGAGGCTGTCTTGAATAATGTACTGCAACTAAAATGGATCAATTCTTTTAGGAACATGCGCCAAATTCAGCATGTTTTAGTCCTATGCAGACTTAACACTACTTTTCAGTCCTAGAAAAAATAACCCAACTTTTGAAGATAATAAATATCAACAGTTAGAAAGCCAAAAATCTTTCCATAAGCAATACTTAAAAAGGTGCAAACCTGAGTCTAGTTTTTTGTTTCACTGCCAACAGGACACTTAGCCACGGATGCCAAAACTTGCAAAACTATGAGCATACTAGGGCATGATTTGTTACAAATCTTGGCCAAGCTTGTAATGAATATGAACAGCTTCACTGTTTGAGTGAGAAACCATGTTAATTAAGTTAGCTTTTGATTTGAAATGAGGCAAGCATAACATTCTGATGAATTATACACCACAAACTAAGGAAGCAGGAGCATTTGCAGATAGCATGCTGTGAAACAAAATGCACCTTACTCCTTTCTTAAACTATATATAATACCAAATATGAATAGTAATGTCAGAACAGAAGCTACTTGACAGATAAAAAAGAAAGATGAGGACTTAGCCTTAGGTGGCTTGCAGCCTAACGGGCAGTTGCTGCATTGTACTTCCTTACTTTGTATGGCTTTGCTTATTCTATGCTGCAAATAGATTTTAGGGTACACATCTGCATACCTACATATCAGAACTAAAACTGAAAAAACAGGACATGCTGAGCATGACTTTAAGCATGATAGGCTAGTTTTTCAGCAGCTATTTCATTCATCCAGACTATTATTTCACCAATTAGCACTGCCCAACATCAAGAAACCTGTCAAAATGGTAGTCATTGTTCTCATATATGAAAATTCATTACTCTAGTTCTCAAACACATCAGATATTCAGCAGAAGCAATGGGCACAGAGTGCTTGCAACTGCTAAATTTATTTATAATTTGAACAAAGATTAAGATGCTATGACACCAATCAGAAAAATTCACGTATGTACAGTGTTAATTCTGATCTGCCAGTCTCTACTCGAGCTACTAAGTTTGGTTACATTTACTTGTCCTGTATAGTGAATGCTAGCTTTGGTCTGGAGTTCTTTTGCATGTTTTTTTTGGCCTGTAATATAATGACATTTTAAAATAGCATTTTATACCTGACTGAAGTCCAGCAAGTGTCAGCCATGTTCTGTGTTTTGTAGCTAATCATGAGTGGAAATAATGTGCATAAAACTTTAAAATGGCTCTTCCTCTCATACAGCGATATTGAGGTTTTGATAAATTTTATTTGGGTTCATGTTATTTAAACGCACATTAATCGGATGAACTTGGATTTAATTTCAACGAGTGAGTACACCTTTCATTTTTGAGTGTCCAAAGTGGTGGTCTTTCATCTAAGAAATCAATTAGATTCTAAATATGGTACTTAAAAACTTAAGGGAGGGGATGTTTGAATCCCCTGCCCCTCCCCCCCCCCCCCCCCCGCCCCCCCCCCCCAGTCTGGCATTCATTCGGGCACCTGAAAAGAAAATATTCAAACACAAAGAAATTACCATGTGAATAGTGCTTCCACACAGTTTCTGCTTATGCTGTCTTGCATTTTTATCAAGACTGCAAACACTAACCAGCGTGAGAAAGCAGGTGCTACTTTCCTCTGCCTTTTGAGCATTAGTCTTTCCCAGCAAAAAGCTGTGTGTGCTAATAGCCGAAGTAAGGCACTCCACAATCAGATTTTTATTTTTTTAAGTCCTGGGCTTTTGACCCAGATTTAATTATGGGGCAGAACATTTAAATAAGAAGAGACAGAAAGCAAAAGCCATATAATTATTAAAGTCCTTAAGAGCATTTGAGGCAACTGCAGCGTAGTAGCAAGAGTCTAAGAAGATTCTAAACTGTGAAGATGTTTCATTTTCTCTTCACAGATCTGCAGTTAACACAGAATATAGAACGGAAGTGACTTTTGAGTGATATCCTACTTCCGGTAACTTAGCCATATTGACTTGTTAACTCTGCTTCAAGGACACCTCTACTCTGAAAAAAAAAAAAAATAAAAAAATTCTTCCTAGCTTCAATCAACGACTAAAAGTAGAAACTATTTCAGGATGACTAATAATTATCGCTATTATTATTAAAGCAGCCATTGACCTGCACAGAAAAGTACTGCAAAAAGTCCACTGCTTTCTATGGATCATTAAGTTATGTAATCAAATAACATGGAACACCATATGTCAGTGTTAGAAGGGATACACAAACACATACAGGTCATTCAGTTGAAAGTAAAAAACAAAGAAACAGACAAAAAAATGCAAACAAAATAGAAAACAAAACAAAGAACAAAAACAAGAAATAAAACAGTGAGCGTTCCTAATGCTTGTCCATAGTAAAACACTTCATTGTCTTGCAGCCACTAAGATTTCATGGATCTGGATAAAAGATGTAAAATTCAGCCTGTCAGGCAAAAATAATGAATCTCTGACAGTTCTACCCAGACTGTCTTTGCTTTCACCCATCAGTAGTTACAATCACTGTCATATCATTTATTCAAGCTTCAGTTTTCAGAAGCATTGCTCCATGAGAAACATAAAACCTGATTGGAATTAGTGACATTTGTGTTGCAAAAGTAACTTAGATACTTCTTGTATTTGGATACTGAAACTCAAAGTTTAACATTATTAGATTTTTCAGTGCTTTACAATCACATGCAGTGCTGGCAACACATGTCCTAATAAATCTTGTTATCCTTCAATTACCCCCACACACATCTTCTTTGGTCATAAACAGAAAAGCCCCATCAAGCCTGACCTTGAATGTCTCCAGATCATATTATCAAGGAGGCCACAATAGAGGACAGGTGTATATATAAGGCAAAAGATTCTCAGTAGAGAATTTTACCATAATCTGTTAGAACACTGGCAGGGGAAAAAAAAAAGAAAAAAAAAGCATATGATGAATATAAAGATCTGTACGCAGAAATAGGAAACCTAAGGAGAATTCGTGTCTTAAAGACCATAGTTTCAAGCTTTTGAAACTGAATTAACAGTTTATGTAATCCCAGTTATTGACAACAGCAAATGTACATTGTCAATGCATCTCACTTACCAGACATCAACTCAGTGTTCTTCAGAATAGCTGGAAAAAAAAGTATAAATAAGCTACAGTTAAGAAAATTAATCCATCACAAGACACAAAAATAAGACCTCATTTCATTCAAGCATACAACCAACCTAGTCATATTTATCTTGTGTGGTGACATACTAAGGAGACAAATTTATAGCCACTATATATATTTAGAATGATGTGGCATGAAATAAAACTTTTTTTTTTTTTTGGCCTTAAGTACACTAGCCCCTATTTAAACAAAGAAGAAAATATCACCACAGACAGCAAAATATGGATGGGTTAAATTTTCTAAAACTAAAGAAAAACTCACATTTTCCTGTTGTTAAAACCGTAATGACATGTAACGTACTACTATTACATCAACTACACTAAAAAAAGATATTGAAAAGCGTGAGAGACTGTCAAAGTGCCCAGTGTGTTCACTGAAAAAGTTGGAAACTCATATTCAAGTGTCTGAACTGTTATACATTAAGTTCTTGTCACATTTGCATGTGCATTCCCACTGAGTGACCTAAACATTACTTCCTTCACCCTCCCAGAGACTT
This sequence comes from Apus apus, assembly GCF_020740795.1. NCBI lineage: Eukaryota > Metazoa > Chordata > Aves > Apodiformes > Apodidae > Apus > Apus apus. Next base: position 41,980,791 of record NC_067312.1, on the reverse strand, counting down.
CCCTCTCTAGTGCTTCAGCTTGAATGACAAATAAAATAACTTAGAATAAGGGAATTATTTCACCTAAAGATCTTCTTTTGAAACTTGAAATACTCCTATAAAATTGTGACTTTCAGAAATTGGAATTTGTTGATTAGTTATACTCATGCTGAAACTTCTATTCAGCTTTGCCTGCCTGTATTTATTGCCAGTTAATTTCAATAGACATAGAATTATGCTTGACATGTAGTTAGTCAGTAGGAGTGTAATTGGTTAAATATGCTAAGTGTCGGATTGCAATGGACGTTTGTTAAATACATTCCATAGCAACTTAACCAACTTAACACAAAAGAGGAATCAGGTTTTTTGTTGCTAGCTAGGTGAAAAGCAAGACAAAATATAAGAAAAGCTAAATGTCATGGTTTGGGCCCAACATGACAAAAAAGGAACAGCTCCATGGCCGCTCACTCGACTCCACCCCACACACACACTCTGAGATGAGGAGGACAAAGTTCATGGGTTGAGACAAAGACAAGGAGGGATCTTCACTGATTAAGGTCCTGGGCAAAACAGACTCAACTTGGGGAAAAAATAATAATTTCATTTCACACTAATCAAACACACACAGGACACAGATAACACAAACAGCAGTCCTTGCATATGTTACCCCACCCCTCCCTTCTTCCTGGGCCCAAATCACTTTGTTCCCGGTTTCTCTCCCGCCTTCCCTCCAGCAGCACAGGGGGGCAGGGGATGGGGTTTAGAGTCAGTTCACAGGCTGGTGGTTCCTGCTGCTCCTTCCTCTACAGAACAAAGTATTCCTTACAGGATTCCTTCCAAAGGGAGAGAAGTCCTCCATGAACCTCTCCTTCATGAATCCTTCCCACAAGGTCCGGAGCAAGCTGCTCCAGCATGGGCTTCCCACAGAGTCATGGGCTGCTTTGGGAACAGTCACCTCCCCTCGCACCAGGGTCTTCCACAGTTGCATGATCCAAGTCCACTCAACACAAAATCCAAGTCCACTGGCCAAGTTGACCCGTCCTGGCTCCTTCAGGGAATGTTCCACCATGTTCCTCAAAGAGTGCAGGGGGACAGCTGCCATCTTGCCATGGGTTGCAGGGAAACTTCTGCTTGGGCACCTTCTTCCCCTTCTTCCTCAGCAACCTCCAACACCGCTGTGCTTCTCCAGCACAGCTCTTCTCCCTTAAGTGCTCCTCTGCTCAGGTGCTATATCAGTCCTTCCGTGTGTCAATCGCAGAAATGCACCTATTGTCCCTCTAATGGTTCCTTGGCTGGTTTTGGAGCAGGGAGAGCTTCCCAGCTTCTTACTGGAGCCACTCCTGGAGCCCTTCCCCTGCTACCAAAAAACCCACCAAACCAAACCATCATGCTAAACAAGATACATGAAAAACTGGTGAATAAAATTAGTTGTAAATCCTTGAACAATAAGACCTAGGAGAGTTCTACTGAAGCCAATGGTCACAGAATCACAGAATCACAGAATCTTAGGAGCTGGAAGGGACCTCAAAAGATCATCCAGTCCAACCCCCCTGCCAGAGCAGGGTCACCTAGAGCACATCACACAGGAACATGTCCAGGTGGGTTTTTAATGTCTTCAGCGAAGGAGACTCCACAACCTCTCTGGGCAGCCTGTTCCAGTGCTCTGCCACTCTCACAGGAAATAATTTTTTTCTGATATTACATGGAACCTCCTATGTTCCAGTTTGTACCCATTGCCTCTAGTCCTATCACTGGACATCACTGAAAGAAGCCTGGCTCCGTCATCCTGACACTCACCCATAACATATTTGTAAACTTTGATGAGGTCGTCCCTCAGTCTCCTCCAGGCTGAAGAGACCCAGCTCCCTCAGTTTTTCCTCATCAGGGAGATGTTCCACTCCCTTAATCAACTTTGTGGCTCTGAGCTGGACTCTTTCAAGCAGTTCCCTGTCCTTCTTGAACTGAGGGGCCCAGAACTGGACACAATACTCCAGATGCGGCCTCATCAGGGCAGAAGAGAGGGGGAGGAGACCCTCTCTCAACCTATTAACCACATCCTTTCTAATGCACCCCAGAATGCCATTGGCTTTCTTGGTTACAAGGGCACATTGCTGGCTCATGGTCATCCTCCTGTCCACCAGGACCCCCAGGTCCCTTTCTCCTACACTGCTCTCCAGAAGGTCAGCCCCCAACTTGTACTGGTACATGGGGTTGTTCTTCCCCAGATGCAAGACTCTACATTTGCCCCTGTTGAATTTTGTCAAGTTTCTCCCTGTCCAACTCTCCAGCCTGCCCATGTCTTTCTGAATGGCAGCACAGCCTTCTGGTGTGTCAGCCACTCCTCCCAGTTTAGTATCACCAGCAAACTTGCTGAGGGCACACTCTGTTCCCTCATCCAGGTCATTGATGAAAATACTGAACAGTACTGGTCCCAGTGCCAACCCCTGAGGGACTCTACTAGTCACAGACCTCCAACTAGATTTTGTCCCATTGACTACAACTTTCTGACTCCTTCCTTTCAATCAGTTCACAATCCATCTCACTACCTGACCATCAAGACCATGCTTCCTTAGCTCATCTATGAGGATGCTGTGGGAGACGGTGTCAAATGCTTTACTGAAATCAAAATAAACCACATCTACCACCCTACCATCATCTATCCACCTAGCTACTTCCTCATAGAAGGCTATAAGGTTGGTCAAACATGACTTTCCTTTGGTAAAACCATGTTGACTGCTTTTAATGACCCCCTCATCCTTGATATGCCTAGAGATAGTGCCAAGAACAACTGGTTCCATCACCTTTCCAGGGACGGAGGTGAGGCTGAGCGGTCTATAGTTACCCGGGTCCTCCTTCTTTCCCTTTTTGTAGACTGGAGAGACACTTGCTATCCTCCAGTCCTTATGCACCTCTCCTGTTGCCCACGACTTACCAAAGATGATGGAGAGTGACCTAGCAACGACCTCCACCAGTTCCCTCAACACCAGCAGGCATATTCCTTCCAGACCCATTGATTTATGGATGTCCAGATTGCTTAACTGATCCCTAATCCAATCCTCATCTACCAAAGCAAACTCCTGTTTCATCTTGACTCCTTCTGGGGCTTTAGGGATCTGGGGTTCCTGGGGACAGTCTGCAGCAGTAAGTACAGAGGCAAAGAAGACATTCAGTACCTCTACCTTCTTTATATCCTCTGTCACCAGCACACCCACCTCATTCAGCAGTGGGCCTATATTGCCTCTAGTGTTAGTTTTATCTGCAATGTTTTTGAAGAAACCCTTTCTATTGTCTTTGACCTCACTAGCAAGGTTTATTTCCAATGAGGTCTTAGCTTTCCTTCTTGCCTCCCTACACCCTCTGACGACTGTCCTATATTCCTCCCAATTGGCCAGCCCCTCCTTTGATGATCCATAGATTCTCTTTTCCGTTTGAGTTTGCCCAGCAGTTCCTTGTTTAACCATGTGGGTCTCCTGGCTCCCTTACTTGATCTCCTACCCATTGGGATGCTCTGATCCTGAGCTTGGGAGAAGTGGTTCTTGAATGCTGACCAACTATCTTGAGCCCCTTTACCACCTAGTACCCTTTCCCATGAGACTTCCCTTAACATTTGTTTGAAGAGGCCAAAGTTGGCTCTGAAGAAGTCTAGGGTTGTGGTTCTGCTAGGTGTTCTGTTCCTCCCACACAGGATCCTGAACTGTACCATCTCATGATCACTGCAGCCAAGGCTGCCATTGACAGTCACTGCTTGTTGGTGAGCACAAGATCCAGAAGCGCTCCTCTCCTAGTCGGTTTGTCCACCATTTGCATTAAGAAGTTATAATCGATGCACTGGAGGAACCTCCTAGACTGTGCATGGCTGGCTGTGTAGGCCTTCCAGCAAATAGTGGGGTAGTTAAAATCCCCCAAGATGACCAAGGCCTGCAGTTGTGAGGCTGCTTTCAGCTGCCTGTAGAAAGCCTCATCAGCTCATTCGTCCTGATCAGGAGATCTGTAATAGACCCCCACAACTGTATCAGCCATGCCAGCCTGCTCCTTAATTCATACCCACAGACTTTCCACTTGCTCCTCATCAGCCCCTGGACAGAGCTCAATACATTCTAGTTGCTCTCTCACAAAAAGAGCAACTCCACCACCTGACTTCACTGACTTGTCTTTCCTAAAAAGGACACAGCCATCCATGACCACGTTCCAGTCATGTGAGCTGTCCCACTATGCCTCTGTAATTGCCACCAGATCATAAAACCCTTAGACTGCACACAGACCTCTAACTCCTCTTGTTTATTCCTAAATTATACCTTCTTTTATAAGAATAATTGCAGTTCTAAGACCATGCCTGACCTTTCATTAATTTTAACAAATAAATAAATAAATTAATAAGTAGAAGAAGTAAATTTTTCAGAAGTAAATTTTTAAAACTTCAGTGAGAAATGGCTATGGCCTTTAAGCCATTAATGTGTTACATTTGGGACTCAGGGGAACTGACATGTATGATAAACATTTTTTGATTTGTAATATTAAATATGAGTGGAACTAAACATTATTAAAATCTCTGTTGATCTGGGCCTTTAACATTATCTAATCCCATTACGGCTTGTTTTTGAAAGTATGGTTCTTGAGATCTTAGGTTAAAAAGACAGTATTCAATAAAACACAGAAGTTTCCATGGTGTTTAAAGCCAGGGTTATAAATTATTCCATAGACTTCATGTTATAATAAATGTCTGCAAAGTGTATTTTAAGATTTAAAAAAAGATTCTGTTAGAGAAAAGTTATTTATACACAGGCATTTTCTGCTTTAAATTGCCTTGATGCCTTTACATTTAAAGGATTTACATCAGTAGAAGATATGACACACAAAAAAAGACAGCTCCTTAATGCTCTTTTCTGGGAAAAAATCCCCAAATAATTTCTACAGGGCAGTTGAGTTTCTGAAGAATTCCAAAGCCCATAGGAAGCACCCCCTTCAGGCACTTCTATAGAACAAGAAGTCATGGCTCCTTGCCAGGGCATGCAGTCTTTGTTGACTTACCAGGGTGTAGTATCAGAAATTACAATGTCATAATTTTTAAAATAATGAAAGGAAGACAAAGAGCACATTACTAATTCAGAATGAGAACCTGTTGTAAAGTCAGTATTAGAATATTGCAATTTTGGTAATTTCCTGCTATAATCAGTTCTGTAGCTCATTATTTTCTACACAAAGCCACTTTAAAACCTCTCATATGCTTCTAATATATCACTTAGAATTAGGCAATTATTATTTCCTCTTCAGTTTTCAGCCTCTGAAGTCTTTGAACTCTTAAAACTACAGTGTTCTGACAATTTTTATAAAACCACAGGAAAAGCAAAACATTTTTACATTTTTTGCTCGCCATGTCACAATCATTTTAAAATGATGTTTTGCAGCAATTTCTACTTTTTTTTTTTTTTTAAATTAGTGAAAGGTCAGGCGTAGTCTTAGAACTGCAAGTGTTTTATAAAATAAGGTAAAATGTAGGAATTTGCATGGCGTTCATATTTACTGTGAACTTAGTTACTTATACAAAAAACACTGTTTTAGAGAGCACAGAATTATATAGATGGAAGAAGAGTAGGGGAGCAGCTGTGGAGTTTTTTTGGTTGTGTTTCATTCTACAAAGAATATTCAAAGTGTTGAATAATGAACTAAATATTAGAAATCATAAAATCTGCAATTATTTACCAGTACATAGCACGTGTGATACCTAATATGTCCTTTCATGTTTTATGTCAATTTAGACATTTTGAAGTTCCTTTTTTAGCAATTTCTTCCCATAGAATTGACGAAGTTCACATGGAAAAATTCAGTGTATGTATTAAAAATACTTTTGATTACTGTTTGTATGAAAAAGTCAAAGAAAATATTACTGACACTGATATTGTTGTAACTGTTTGAAATGGAATATTGAAAGGTTTGTGTTAGGAAAGATGCTACATCAGTGAAGCACTGGAAGGCACTGAGAAGAGCAACAAGAAAAAAAATCTACTAAATATTTTTATTCACAAAACATAACTTCCTAGAGCTTCAGAATAAATTTTAGCATCTGATATTCATCAATAACTCATGAAAGAAGACTCAGCACTAAGCCTATCTGATTTTGTTGTTTCTTAATCCAGAACTGATCATGTAGTTCAGCTGATCTTTAACTCATATCCTGCTTTTTTATTAATATTATTGAATGAATATTATAAGGTAACAAAATCTACATTCAGCTTTGTTCATTATAATGTAATTTTAAAGGCAAAAACAGTTTAGAAGACAATCTTGGCACAATAAAATCACTTGACAGATACTTCAAGGCATAGGAATAATCTGAGGAACTGTTAAAGTACAGAATGCAAAAGGCTGCAGGCATTGCATGGGATGATGACAAGAAAATCAAGATCAAAAGCAGATGATGCATTTCAGATGAAATTTTTTCAAGTAATAGCTAAATACTGGCAAAAGGTTGAAGGACTCCTAAACATTACCATGTTACACAGTTTCAGATAAAAGAATATTGTTGCAGTGGTTGCAACGAATTTAACATTTGCATTAAGGAACATTTACAGTTTAGGGGAGGTCTAGCTATTTTAATTCTTCATTAATGCCAAAGTTTTGCAAGCAATTAAATTCAAAGGATATATAGTACACTGAGTATTTATAAAATATTTTTATAACAGAAAGTTGTTTCACAACAGAGACATCAAAAGAAAATGTCAATAGCTCTATTTAATAATTCTTTCGCTGTCTTATTAAAGAAAATATTCTAGTTACAGTTCATTTCCCATATGTGAATCTATCCATTTGAAACAGCATTTAAGGAAGATATGCTCTATCTACTTTGTATATAGACATAAAGAGAAAAGCAAATTACAGTAGAAGTAATAAAAAAATTATATTATCAATAGATTTTAATGGGTTTAGAAATCACAAAATCGTTCAGTTTGTTTTACTTATCCCTTAAGACATATGACAATAGCTGTAAGTTGGAACACAGAACTGGAAGGATATATTGGAATATCAAGTAATTATTTTCTATCAGTGGCAATCATGTCCTAAATCTTTTTCAAAAACATTCCAAGTAGCTTTTTACAAGTAGCCATGATATTTCCTTCTAAAAACTAAGCAGTGTGTAAGATTTTTATTTCTACTTTAACCAGAGAACTTTCAATAACTTTTCCATAACTTTCCAGTGATCAACTTCCTGATGAGAAATATGATTTTCAGGATGAAACCAATCAAATGCAGAACTTGAGAATCTGTTTCTCTCCTTGGACTACAGATGCTTGCATTTTCCTTACTACTAATAGTCCAGAAGCATCAGCTTTGACTTCTGAGTTCCTGATTTCTCTATGCCCAATTGAAGACTTTGATATCTCCTTTGAGAGGGCTGGTCCATAGAGGCAGATGAAGTCAACAGAAACTGTACTTGAATTTTCAAAGTGTACTCTAATAATAAGAAACCTAAAAACACGAACCCAAACCCAAACGACTTAATTATGTCAGAAATTTTGTAAGTCTAGTGTAGATACTTTCAAGCTTTTTTATTTTTCTTTTCCCATTTGTAAAATGTGATAGCAAAATCCTTTGCCATGGATAGGGTTTCATCTCCAAAATCTGGGCTAAATACTCTACACATATGTATCAGAAGAAAACCCACATGTATGTAAATAATTCTTTCTTTGGAAAATAGTTTGAATGGCATTAAATAAGGTGGCCAAGAGTTATGCAGTGAGCTAAGGAGAGGAAAGGAACATGGAAAATATATACTGATTTTTCACTGAATATCATTCCTCCTGTCCATGGTATGAGTCACAGGATATAAGGAAAACACAACCTGTAAATATATAAAGAAAAGCCATAATTTATGGCATTCAAATCCAAAGGTAACAGTAATTTTCCTGCCAGCTGAATTTGTCATGCTAAAAATGTGTCCGCTCAGTGTGAGGGGACAGACCCTAATTTCTCTATATGCCGTGCACTTTTAATATTTTGATAAACAGACACTTTCTGTACAGGTTCAGAAGATTAACAATCTGTGAGCATTTCTTCTCTGCAGCCAGACTAACAGTCCCAAGTCTGCCGCTTTTCTCTCTGCACCCTCACAAGTCAGCACACAGCTGGAATTAATCTGCTGTAAGAACGTCCCAGTAGCAGGTATTTCCCCTTTGGAAGAAAAATAATTTGACACTTTGTATTGTTGTTAGTTGCCACGGCTTTTCTGGCTCAGTCTAGTGAAGGAGTGGCTCTTGTTTTTCACAGTATTATTTAATCACAATTTAAATCTTAAAGCAAAAGCCTTCCATAAGAAGCCAGCCTAAGACAATCTAGTTAGCCCATGTGCAGAAGTAAATCACAGAATCAGAGAATGTTGGGGGTCGGGAGGGAATTCTGGAGACCACCTAGTGCAATCCCCATGCCAGAGCAGGTTCACCTACAGCAGGTTGCACAAGATGGTGTCCAGGCAGGTTTTGAATGTCTCCAGAGACAGAGGCATCACAACTGCTCTGGGCAGCCTGTTCCACTGCTCTGTCACTCGCTAAGAAAAGAAGCTCCTCCTCATGTTTAGATGGAACTTCTTATGTTCACATTTGTGCTCATTACCTCTCATTCTGTCACTGGGCACCACCAAAAAAGACTGGCCCCATACTCCTGACACCTTCAAGTATTTGTAAGCATTTACAAGATCCCCTCTGAGTCTACAGACTAAAAAGACTCAACTCCCTCAGCCTTTCCTCATAAGAGATATGTTCTAGTACCCTAATCATCTTCATAGCCCTTTGCTGTACTATCTCCAGCAGTTCCCCATCTTTCTTGAACTAGGGAGCCCAGAACTGAACACAATACTCCAGATGTGGCCCCCTTAGGGCAGAGTAGAGCAGGAGGATAACTACCTTCAATCCACTTGACACACTTCTTGATGCACAACAGGATGCCATTGGCCTTCTTGGCCACAGGGCACATTGCTGGCTCATGGTCATCCTGTTGTTCATTTGTACTCCCAGGTCTTTTTCCACAGAGCTGCTTTCCAGCAGGTCAGCTCCTAACCTGTACCGGTGCATGAGGTTCTTCCTCTCTAGGTGCAGCACCCAACACTTGCCCTTGTTGAATTTAATCAAGGTTCTTTCTGCCCAACTCTCCAGCCTGTCCAGGTCATGGATGGTAGGACAGCCTTCTGGTGTGTCAGCCACTCTTCCCAGTTTTGTATCATCAGCGAACACACTGAGGGTACACTCTGGCTCTTAATCCAGTTAATTGATGAATATATTGAACAGGACTGTTCCCAGTACTGACCCTTGGGGAACATCATTTGTTATAGACCTCTAACTAGACTTTGTGCCTCTAATTATAACCCTCTGAGCTCTGTTTTTCAGCCAGTTCATCCCACTGTCCATTCATCTAACCCAGGCTTCCTAAGCTTGCTTTTGAGGATGCTGTGGGAGACAATGTCAAAAGCCCTGCTGAAGTCAAGGTAGATAACATCTACTGCCCTCCCTTCATCTATTCAGTCAGTTATACCATCGTAGAAGGCTATTAGATTAGTCAGACATTACTTCCCCTTGGTTAATCCATGATGAGTGATTCTTAGAACCTTCTTTTACTTCATAGTCTTTGAGATTATGCCCAGAACGAGAGGTTCCATCATCTTTCTGAGGATGGAGGTGAGGCTGACTGGCCTGTGGTTTTCTGGGTCTTCCTTCTTGCCCTTTCTGAAGACTGGAGTGATGCTGGGTTTCCTCCAGTCCTCAAGTACCTTGCCTATTCTTTGGGACTTTTGAAAGATGATGGAGAGTGGCCTAGCAATGACTTCTGCCAGCACCCTCAGCACTCATGAATGTGGACCCACGAACTTGTGGATATGCGGTTCATTTCACTGATCTCTAACTCAATCCTCCTCCACCAACGAAACATCCTCCTCCACCCAGACTTTCTCTGCTATCTCTAAAGTCTGGGACTCCTGAGGTTTGGCCTAAGCAGTAAGGTATTTAGTAGCTTTGCCTTCTCTGCATCCTCTGTCGCTGTGGCACCTGTGTCATCCAACAGCAGGCCCCCACTTTCTCTAGTTTTGCTTTTTCCTCCAATATAATTGAAGAAAACCATTCTGCTGACCTTGCTATCTCTTGCTAGGTTTAATTCCAAGGAGACCTTGGCTTTTCTTGTTTATCCCTGCACACTCTGATAGCATTTTTGCAATCTTCCCAAGTGGCTAATTCCTTGTTCCACGTACTGTAAACTTCCTTCTTCCACTTAAGCTTTTTCAGAAGCTCCCTGCTCAACCATGCAGGTCACCATCTTCCCTTGCTTGATTTCTTGCTCTTAGGGATACACTTATCCTGAGCTTGGAGGAAGCGGTATTTGAATATCAACCAGCTCTCTTGAGGCCACCTACCTCCCAGAGCCCTAAACCACGGGATTTCTCCAGGTAGTTTCCTGAAGAGGTCAAAATCAGCCCTCCTGAAGTCCGAGGTTGCAATCCTACTTACTGTTTTGTGCATACTACCCATGCTCCTGAACTCTACCTTCTTGTGATGGCTACAGTCAAGGCTGCCTCAAACCTTACTGTCCTTCACCAGTCCCTCTTTGTTTATCAGTACTAGGTCCAGTAGTACAGCTCTCCTTGATGGCTTCTTCACCACCTGAGTCCAAAACTTATCATCAATATACTAGAGAAACCTCCTGGACTGTACTGTGTGGCTTTCCCAGCAGGTATGAGGGTGACTGAAGTCCCCCATGAGAACCAAGGCTTGTGATTGTGAGCTAAGTCTCAGCTATCTGTAGAAGGCTTCATCAAATTACTTATCTGATCAGGTGGCCTGTAAAACACACCCATAACAGTGTCTCTTATATTAGCCTGCCCCTTAAACCTGCAAACTCTGAATTCACTCTTTATCTGCCCTCCAGGGAGAACTCAATACATCCCCATTGCTCTCTCAAATAAAGAGCAACTCCACCACCTGGCTTTGCTGGCCTGTGTTTCCTTAAAAGGATAAAGCCACCCATGTAAGCATACCAGTCCTCTGAGCTATCTCACTATATCTAAGTAATTGCAAGGAGATAATGGCCTGGCAAACGCAGATATTCAGTTCATCATGTTCATTCCCCATGCTGGGTTAATTGGCGTATAAGCATTTCAGAGAGGGAGTTAAGCATGTAGTTTTCACCCTTGAAGGATGGTAGACCTTTCAGTTCTCAAAAATACCATCACACTGACCCTCATGTGCTTAGCTACTATACCCAGGCACCTCTCTAGCAAGCCTAGTTACATCCCCATCACCCTTCTAAACTGCCCACATTCAGCTGGGCAGAGAGAGGAGAGGGAGCTCTTTGTAGCAGGGGCTCTGTCTGCCTGCTGTGTTTCTGTCATGGGAGGCAGGGTGTGACTCCAAGCACCTATCTCTCTTTCACATTCCCTCATGGCCCTCAACCTATCCACCAGCTCCCTGAGCTACGTTCTCTAACACAGCACACTTCCCACAGGCATGCTCACTGCTGCCATCTCACACCAGCATAAGAGCAGAGTACTCCCTGCAGCTCAACACCTGGGTTGCAGCATATTTCCAGGAGAGTTCCATCCAGGAAGCAGCATGGGAGCCAGTGGGTGCAGAGCTCAGGGATGCCATAGTCACCTGCCGAGTGATTGCCATTGCTTCCTCACTACCTTTGCAGGCTTTCAGCACCCTGCCTGCTCAAGCTGCGACACCACACCCTGGCTGACTTGCTATGCCCTGTTTGCTTACCCTGTTCACCATGCTCCTCGTTGTTGGGCAGCCTCTTATGGCAGTGAGGGTGGCCACTGGTTCTTTTGTTACCACTTCTTCAATTTTGAATATTTGCCTTCATTAACGGAACGACCGTTAAGTGAGGCTGTTCCTTTATTCTCCCTTCTGTAACCAGTTATTTGTCTCTCTTTGGGTTCACCACCTGAAGCCAGAGAGCTTGGATTTGAGAAGAGCTCCTTGAGTCCCAGATGTTACCTTTTTTTTTTTTTTTCCTTTGATAAAATGCTCTTTGGAGTGATGGTTTTAAAAAAATCTCTTCAATGTGGAAATGTACAGCTACCTGACTACCTCAATGCACAGGTAAATCTTTGGATACATGGCATCCTTGGGAGATTGCAACAGTATTGAACAGGTAACTAATTATTGACTGTATCCAGTTCTTCATATTAAAATTAAAAGCAAAAAAAATTTAATGGCAGATGGCATACAGTGTATTTCATCATATTGCAAAGGCTCTGCTTTATCTCATATGTGAGATCCTACTCTGAAGTTTGAAAGAAAAATCTGTGTTATAGTTGAAATAATGTGACTAACAAACCTAATATAACCTGCTGCAAAGCTAATCTACTTGTGAGCTGTATCCTTTGAAACAAGAATGAGATAAGAAATGTTAGTTCTGTATCATTCTTGTTACAAAGCTTGAAGGAACATGCAAAAAAAAAGGCATAACATTCATTATTTTAATATACTCAAGACTATAATGAGAGCAAAATGGCATAGTGTGTTCATTTTTCATGAGAGGCATTATAAACAAGACAGCAAAGGAAATAATATCCATCTGTTTCACTTGGCCTAAAGTATAACTGTTCTGATTAGAAAAACTCTTTATTAAAAAAACAACCAACCAAAAAAACCCAAAAAACTCCAACAAAAAGTAAGTTTCATATTTAAAACTTCTTTCTGGACCACCACTGACATTAAAGTTAGGGAAAAAAGAGCATTTCTTAAAAAAACTCAAGTTTCTTTATATGATAAAAATAAGGCTTTTTGCTTTTTTTTTTTTTGGGGTGGGAGGGGTTTGTGGTTTGTTTTTTGTTTAGGTTTTGTTGTTGTTGTTGTTTGGTTTGTTTTTTTGGTTGGTTGGTTGGGTTTTTTCAACAAATCCCTCAAAGGACACAGTCTTCTTCCTAGGCTGCACCACTTTCTGGAAGAGTGCTTCAAAATTAGCTTTGTATGAAGAATACCAAGAAAAAAATCTAGGCAGTACCCTCAGAAAGAAAGGAGCTCAATACTGATACCTCAGAGTCATGCACATATTGTACAAAGCAAAAGGAATCCATGAACTGACACAGAATGAGACAGCATGTCTCATAACGATCAGTTATTTGTATACATGGCAATTTTTTATGACCTTGCCAGGACAAAACAAAGATCACACAATATAAGGTGCACAAGGAAGCACTGGGGCTGGTGTGCCATCTTAGGAGAGATGGGGCAGAACCCCCTTGCTTTCTAACACTCCTCACTGCAGTGGGAGGCTGCTGCAGCTGGATTCTGCCTTCCCTCCCCTGGGATAAGCTGCATGGCAGCTGCACCCTTTGTTGTCCTGCAGGACCTGTGAAAGGTTTAAAGGTGATCCCAAATGGTGAAATGGGGGCAGTAAAACAGTTGGGTGGGTTGCTGAGACATCTCTTTAGTCCATCTCAAGACAGACAACAGATATCCTGAGTGCCTAAATACATCACTTATCTCTTGGATTGTTTGAGACAAGCACTATACATCCTGAATGTCACACATGTCTAGCATGCATGTCACTCTCAGCATCTTGCGCTGAGTATCTGAAGATTTTATCCCAAAAGCAGTAAAATTAACATTTCAACATCTGGAAGATGTTTTCTCCGACTTGCAATAAATTCTTTTCTGCCCCACTGTGATTTGTAAAGATTGGCCTAGGGAACAGAGCACTTCAAATCTTACTAAACTCCAAAGCAAGAAAATTTTACAGACTGCATTAACTGAAACATTATAAGGTAAATTATTTAACACAAGCAACTTTGAAAATGCAAACATAAATTACACTTCAATCTATTTCTTACTGTTCACTTATTTATATTAAAGGTAAGGAAGAAAATTTAAAACTTTATTTCAAGGAAACGGATGCTAATCTGACAAGTTAGTGAAAGGCTCCATGGTGCCAATAATACAAAGAAAGAATAATAATAAAAAAAACCAAACCAAACCAAAACCCAAAAAAAAAAAACCAAACAAAAACAAACAAACAAATAAAATCCCAACCCAAATCAAAACAACAACAAAAAACTTACACAAAAACAAACAACCAAAAGAAACACAAACAAAGAACTTCCTATCAATCAGAGATGTCTTTTCTGGAAAACTGTGAAAGTACTGAAAACAGATACACCATTTCTAGAAACACTAGTACCTAATTTATCAAAAAAAGGTGACTGTCCCTAAGCTTAACTGTAACAACATCTTTGCCAAACCTTGACATTTGTTAAAGGAATCTAATTTCTAGTTGAGTTGTCTGACCACAACATTGAGTTATCCTCATGTACATGTTCTTTGTACCTGCAGTTGTCTTTTAGACACCAGATACCAAAATGTGACTGATCAGAAAACTCAGAAATACAAATCTGTGTATAACAGGAAATACTAAGCACAACAACAAATACAGTTTCCCTCTCTTTAACTCCTTCTGATCTATGAGATGACTCTAAGTCCAGGAATGGACCTGAGAAGCTATTAAGAGAGAAGTTACTGTTTGGAAATAGAGCTCACTCTTGTACTCTCTGCAGGAACACTGCATATTTTCTAACTTACTAACTGCATTAAACACATGAAAGAGTGCTTCAGTGATTTAACAAAACTTTCATGAATTAGTGTAGGTCAGGAACAGTCAGCTCATTCTGACTTGTGTCCGTCACTAGTCTGGAAAAAGGCATCTTGATAGTTTCAAACTTTACAGTTAAACAAGTTAGCTAATACTGGGTTTGCTATGGAACAGGGGCTGTAGCATCTATTTTGGACTAGTCCAGGTCACCTTATCTAGAACTTAGCAGGCCTTGAATGGAATACCCATAAATATTTCTGTAGAAATTTAAGACTAATTCACTAATATCTGGGAACACATACAAATTTCCTCTCCACATTTGGAATAAATTAAATTTAAATAAAATAAAACAACACAAAACAACCAAAAACAAGACAATGCATATAACCCTTATCTAATTAAGTAATTTGGCAATATTAATACTGTTTTAGGGATTTTTTAGCATACTACAAAGGTAAACCAAGTCAAAACTGAATTGAATTACTACTATTAAAAAAAAATCTACAAAAGCAGTCAACCAAACAAACTCAAAGCAAAAAGAAGTGACAGTCACATTCACCACTAGATTTATTTCAAAGTTGAGAATATATTTCATATTCTCTCTATGCAAAAACTGCCCAAGACATTGTAGCCCCAGTGTTGTAATCCTACCTACATATGACAAGGCTGTAGGCTAATTTAACGGCAAAACCCATGTCAAACTCTTAAACAATAGACATTAAGAGAAAAGACTGACATCAGTATTGACACTTAATGACAGTAGTGCAATGTTGTCAAAAGAATAAAAGAAGGCTTGATTTCAAACACCAGTATTTCTTCCCCACCCTTCTCTCTTCCTTAGCTCTTCCCCTCCCACTCCCAGCTGTCAATATATTTTAAACTAGCAGGCGTTTTTTTTTTCTTCTTCCTTCCCTCTCTCCATTTTGAGTGTTTATTTATTAGGTATAATTCAATCTGCCTTCTTCTTCTTTTTTAAGCTCCCAAGACTTTTGACTGGTAGACCATCCTTCCCACTAGCCAGTTGTCAAATTCAAGGTGTCACAGTTTTACTCAGGATGGGCAATTAAACCAGAGACAACAATGCCCTCTGTACCCTCCCCCTCCTGCCCAGGTAGGGAAGGAGACAGAATGAGGGAAAGAGACACTCTGGATTGAAAACTAATCTAGGAAGCTTTAATTACACACTAATGATAAAAGAAAATATGTACAACTATATACAAATGTGTTCAGAAATGTGCAAACCCCTATTGCCTTCCCCCACCCCCAGTAACTCCCATGGCATCTCCTGAGCTGTGAGCAGTTCCAAAATGTCCCAGAGCTGCCAGAGAGTGGTGGAGCAGACAGGAGCTGAGAGGAGAGTGATGAGGGTCAGGAATGCACAACTTTAAGGATCAATGGTGATGAATAGATGGAGTCCTCCCCAGATGCTGGCCATGGACAGAGAAGAGTAAGAAGAGTAAGAAGAGTAAGAAGAGGGAGGGAGGGAGGGAGGGAGGGAGGGAGGGAGGGAGGAAGGAAGGAAGGAAGGAAGGAAGGAAGGAAGGAAGGAAGGAAGGAAGGAAGGAAGGAAGGAAGGAAGGAAGGAAGGAAGGAAGGAAGGAAGGAAGGAAGGAAGGAAGGAAGGAAGGAAGGAAGGAAGGAAGGAAGGAAGGAAGGAAGGAAGGAAGGAAGGAAGGAAGGAAGGAAGGAAGGAAGGAAGGAAGGAAGGAAGGAAGGAAGGAAGGAAGGAAGGAAGGAAGGAAGGAAGGACCTTGCTCTGAGCTTACGTAGATATATGGAATGGAAGATCTCTGGCCAATTTTGCTGTCCATCTATTCAGCCTCCCCTGTGGGGGCAGAGCGGAGGCGTCATACATTTCACGGTAGTGCCTGAGCTGGCAGGGCAAAGATGTGGCCTTGGAATCTCAGCAGTAACATAAAAATTCCAGTGTTATGAGTCCACTAGCTGGAACACTTGCCGCTAGTTAGAAAAGAGCTTACTGAAGGAAAAAAAAAAAAAATCAGTAAAAGGAAAATTGGCTTCATCCTGGCTCAAACAAGGACAAAAGGCTGTTAAGTCCTTAGAATAATCAGGAAGATTTTGTAGAGTGCTGCCACTTGACATGCCTAAACCTCTGGGTCGTACACTATCTTTGGTTTTTGGTGGTCCCACATTTGGATTAACTCCATGTAAGATATTTCCTGCAGTCCTCGTGAGGCCAGCTGGGTCCAGCGCTTGCAAGATTTTCCTCAGGAAGTGTAGTCAGTGGTGAGCAGAAAAACCTAATGTAACTATATGCATACCCTTATCAAAGGGATTACAGGGTCATAATCTAAAAAAAGTTCTGGTTAGGTTTTAATCCTACATACTTCAGTTTTCCTTGGAGTCTAGAAAAATCTGTTCATTCTGAATGAGCATTTAGAATTTTTTTGTGTCATCTTGAGTGTTTACAAAAATATTGTCCTGTCAGTTTTATCTCTTTCTTTTCATGCACCTTGAATTAATGATTTAATTAACCAAGAAGTTAATTATTTAATGAATGAAATGCAAACATCCCTGCTTCTATCATCTCAAGTGTAACATTAAGGCCAGTACTGATAACAAAATCTCATATTACTTTTATACTTTTAGCAAGAAAGCACTGACCCATGAAACAAAGGAATTCTATTGAGAAATTTTTCTTTCCATTTTCCTGGGCTTAATGAGATTCAATTATACTGCCACAGGTCAAAAAGTCAATTTCAAGATACACTGATAAAGTGCCAGAATTGGATGTTTTATTTTTCATCAAGATATAATTTTGACTAATACATCATACTTAATTAGGTATTTAACAATTTAGAATTAGAAAAAGGCTACTGATGGGATGAAACATGAAAATAAAGTGTACTTTGGACTAAAACTTCCCTGATATGTGTACATTTCCTTGTTTTATTCCAAAGTGCTCAGCATAAACACCTACAAAGCTTATCTTTCCTTTTCTTATAGATAGAAAATGTCACTTGTCATTTCACTACATCCATCTTTACCAAAATAAAAGGATTCATTACTTCTGAGGAGCACAAAAAAATCTGCATTGACCTTTAAACACTGCATAGTTTAGACTGAAAATTTAATTTAAAGTGAGTGCATAATCTAGACTGAAAATTAACATCATTGCTATAAAACTATTCCCACTAAATGCTCATCCATATGAACATAAACATGATACAAGTGTCCATGTGATGCATTAAAAAGCAGTATGTTTAACATATCATTGTCATAAGGTTGGTGGATAACAAGACATGTGCCCTTAAACTTGTCATCATCTGCTAAGCAGACTAATTGGAGAACTGTAGTAAACCCTAAGTCAGAATTTATTACTTTTAATGGTTAGTAAAATGATACAAGCTTTTAGTGTTGAAAATAGAGTGAAATTTTCAATAGGTCCCTGTTCCTTAATAGCCTGAATATTAAGTTTTAAATTATTATTATTAAATCCAACTGTTTTTCTATTAGATTTCCATTCCTAAACTATTTTATATCTTTATGTAACTGCAGTAAAAATTAAGTTAAGCATAGAATGTAACAAAAGTGAAGAAGGAAAAGGAACAAAGGGATTTTATATTTAAATACTGAAAATGAAGAGAAACACTTCAGAAATGCCACCGTACTAGTTCACTGCTCAACTTGCAGATGTGGGCCTTATTAGCAAAGTGCCATACAAAACCCCAGAAAAGAGGTCATGAATTCACTCCAAGAGTTGCATTAGAATAAGGGAACCAGGTCTGACCTATCTGGCATGCATGTTCCAGTTCTTATAGGTGGAACCTACACTAAAAATTCAAAATTCACTTTCTGCATTTTTATCACACCATCATATATTCACTTTTCCTTGGAATTTTTAAGGCTACCAGAAGTCAACAACACTTTTTTACTTTTCAATTTGCTTCTGCAGTAACAGTGGCAACACATTGTCCTTGAGAGATAGTTCTGGACTAAATCCTAACAGCTTTAAAGCAATGATATCACAATGCTTAAGCAAGAACAAAATTATGTGTTACATACGCCGCACTCAAACTTTTTTCATGTATTTCCCTGAGAAATAAAAGCCATATTATTTTAAGTATAGCATATGCCACAGATATATAAGGTATTAAACTGTTACATACAAAGAAAAGTAAAACCTTGAGAAACATGCATTGCAAGAAAGGCTTTAGAATGTCTTACTGGAAAAAAAAAAAATAAAAATTACAGAGAAAGGTAAAATAGTAAAAGATCACACAGTTCTCCAGAAGATCAACAAGAAGGATTAATTTGTTCTGCTGAAAGACAAGTCTTATCTCACAAAGCATTTTTTCTTTCAAATTTCAATTATAAAAGAGCTAGCTATTTTTCCAAACCTCTAGTGTTGATTTTTTTTCCCCTCAAAGAAAGAACTGTTAGGGATTTATGCTTTAATGAAGACAGTTTAAGACAACGCTGCAAAATATTCATGTTGCTGTTGCTATTAAAAGCATTTGAAAGAGGTAAATATAGTAATCATGATATCTAAAAGAAAAAGATGAAGTTGTCTCATGAAAAAATGCAGAAAGAGTTTGATTGAAAGACCAAATGAAGAGAAAGAGAAAACAGAACAGAACAGGAAAACGAAAACAGTAAAACTTGTTAATATTTTCAATATAAATACCTATGAAAATTTTTAGGGAAATACTAGTAACCAATTAAACTTGTGCACTATCCATTTTTAATATGAGCTTTTTAACACAAAGGCTACAGCTGAGGCATACCATTAAAAGACTAAAGAACCAGCTCAAAAAAGGGCATGGTATATTCTTTCAATGGATGAAAAATTAAACATGTTGGGAAAAAATGAATGAGGGTTAAAGAGAATATGATTCTGCTTTATCTTCCAGTTTTATGTTTATTTTTCCTTGTGTATGATTGCACAGAGGAACTCAAAAAACCCTGAATCTTTCCATCTTTATCTTATTCAGGCATCCATATGGCATATGCTGCTCTGGTGAAATATTTGCACTAAACAAACTGTAGCTACAAAACATGCAGTGATGGATAGTACTGTCTTCCTGTGGTTGTTTTTTTTGGTTGGTTGGTTTTGGTTTTTGTTTAATTTTTTTTTTCTAAATACACTTCCACCTATCCTACCAAGTCACAGAATAACTGGATTAATTTGGATTTGCAGCAACATCAGAGCAGCCACTAATTTTGCATGGAAAATAAATAAATAAATCCTACAAAGGCTTGACACTCTCCCAGCTCCTGAAATAATGTATTATTGAAAACAATTTATGGTATGTCAACTGCATCACATTATAGTGTGATGTGGATGCAAAGTAGACATAAATCCTAGACTTTGGCAAATGAATTTATGATGTGCTGTATAGTTTCATGTCATGAAATAAAGTCACAAAATTATTTTAGTCTATTACTGGAAGCATCTTTATTTCCCTCTAGTATATTTTAAACTCTCAGCTGAACAAGATTTGTTTAGGAAAGGACCCTGATCCAGAACCTACTAAATTAATCAGATACTGTATCAGGGCATTTAGTCTAAGAAGAAGTTGATCAGTAAATACGTTATCAATATAAAAGTATTATCTCCACTACCGAACTAAGATAGATGCTGTAAAAATAAGCAGTAGAAGTCAGTCCTTGCACCTATGTCCTTAAAAATTATTTTACAGTCCAAGACAAATGCAGCATAAGACTGGAATGGAGGAGTAGAATGACTTGCCTAAGGTTGTACAACCATTCACTCTGCAGCTTTTTTGTATCATGATCCAACCTTACATGTATTATTCCTAGTGACACTTCAAATATGACCTAGTTCAGTCAGAAAGTCTGACAATAGCACAGCTGAGCAGTATTTTCACATTGCAGAGCAAAAGCACTGCACAGAGATCCAATAGCTGCAGAAAAGTTTTGTCTTTGTAAAGCTGTTCCAAGAAAAGCAATGGCACTCAACACTCACATCACATGCCCCATAACTCAAGGTGTAAGATGCACTGTTTGCTAAAATCGTGTATTTTCAGGTAACTTTCTGCTTTTTCAGTATCCCTACAGGCACTAGAATCACAAGAGAAGGAAGGAAAATATTTTTTGCAATATGAGAACAGAGAGTACACAGGCTTCTCCTTGTTAATGTTTCCTATTTATCTATGATACAGATTTCTCATAGATCTGAACAGGGAGAATTTGTTACAATAGGAGGTTTCTGCTTGACAGAAAAATATCTTGCTATTGAAATTACTCTCCAGTCAGTATTTAATGTCTCCTTCACAACTCAGTAGTCATTTCAGTTTGTCTCTGGCAACTTTATGAGGTATTTTACAACTTAAGTAAAATGTAAATATTTTTGTTTTCCCTGTTCTTATCTTCCAATGTGTTTTTTTTTCTTTACCTAGACTTAGCAGAATTTTGACCTTTTCAGGTTTTGTATAACTTGGCAACAAATCCATCACCAACTGACTAGAGCTCATCAACTTCAGTGGTGCTGAATTTGAATCAGTCCTGAATATGACAGATAAAGTATTTAAACCATAAAGGGAAATCTCATGGTACATTCTGTATTACAGCTTCCTCCTTGCCTACTGACTGGTAGCTGGCCTGGTATTTGCCCATACTAGAACAATGTCAGAAAACCTTTGCCGCCCTGAACAAAATTTCCCCACTTGAACTCCATTCTGACGGACAACTCCAAACAGGTGAGTTAGCCAGCACTATTACAATACGAACATCACTTACATCCCTCTGTTTTCCTTAACAATTATTTGTGGTCCGATCATTTTCAAGGATGAAGAAATAAGAAAATTGTGGTCAAGTGTTTGCCTTTCTTATAATATGTGTGGCAGACATTAAATGTTTAAAGGTCTCTCTTAACGACACAGATTTCAGATTAATGTCTTTGTCTAATCTTCTATTATAGTAAAACTGTTAGCTTTTTGGAGAAGGAACTGTCTTTTTAGTCATATGTGAATATTTTGGCTAGAGTATCTGGGCCCTGCCTAAGATAAAAGGGCCATTCAAACTAGTCTCTCTGGTAGTGTCCAATACAGGATTCTCAGGGGATACCTAAGGGCAGACCATAGGAAACACACATTCATACTTTCCCAAAACACTATGCATTTAAGCTTTTTACAACAGAAACATTTCCCTTTTCTCTACATGGAGATTGTCAACAAAGAACATCTGTTACAAGTTGTCAGAATACCTATAATTATTATTCAGAAAATATTATTCCAAATTATGCATGTCAGAAAATTACTGTAAGCTGACAAAACTGTAGTATCTCCAATTTAATTGCTGCCTCACTATTAGTCTAGTGAGATGGAATCACAGGCTTATCCTATTGTATATTAAGGTGTAGCATTTTATGTGGTATATTGTGGATAGTATATTTTAAATATCATTATTAGCTAGGTGGTAAATTCACAAAAAAATATTTTTCAGCTCTCTTGAACCACAGTATATACATAGCCATGTATGTGCCTTCTTATTTGCATTCATATTCAGTAGTCTGACATTTAAATTTAAATATTCATTCATATTTGAAATAGCCTGATTTTATAATAGCGTGAAGTCCATGGAAATACAAAGGATGAGTGCACCCTCATGCCTTAATTAACATTAGGTTAATCTGCAAAGTAGTGAAACGTCAGTTTCCACTGACTATATGAGGCATGTCCAGTAGACTATAAAATAAAAAAAGTCAATGTATTATTCTGAAGAAATCCAAGTACACATCAACAGTGGCATGTTTACTGTCTTTTATTGTGTGAGCAATTGGGAAATAGGAAAGTGGGAAAGGGATTGTAGAGCATGTATTAACAGAAATACTTAGTGTGAGACAAGACTAGTAAAAAAGAGGTTATCTCCTCTCCATTGTGTATATCAGAAATACATGTTGCCACAAAATCTGTTTTTAAGACAATCAATAAATAAAATAATAAACTATTTCTAAGATTCAGTATTAATTTAACATGGAAAGAGCTCCTAGCACTTTTATGATATAATTTACCAGTACAATAGCAATAGTACTGAAAAAAAATTAATTGCTACAAGTACTGAGTATGATGGTGCACACTGTTGGTGGCATGCAATGAGGACTGCTGATGAAGCCCATTCCCTTCAGTGAACTGTAAAATAAAGCTGTCTGATTTACTATTTCATGTGAATGAACTTGACCACATAATTCTAGAATCTATTTTAGCCTCTGTTTGTTCAATTAAAAAAAAAAAAGTGAACGTGAAACTTAAGTTAGTTACACTGAGGACTGTCAAGCAACCTATTACAATCAGTGTTTTGACTCACCTTTGGAAACAAGCAACAGATATTTTTTTTTTCAACTCTTCAACACATTACATTTTTTAAGCTACAATAAAATCAAGAGAAAAATGTAATTTAGTCCTTTAGGAATTCTCAGCAAGCACCATGAAAGGCTAGTAACAAAATTGGTCATTTTTCCTGTGCTGTCTTCCACAAAAATAAAATATGCTTAAAGCAGTTTCTTACGATGGGAGATACAAGCATAGTAACTAATGATCCCACTACAGGGGAAGAAAAGCCTGCACATCCAAGAGTTACATGGTATCTTCTAAAAATTATAGATGAAGTCGTGACCATATAACCTGTTTTTAAAAGGGACAGATAATTGTTGCCTCTTTCAAAATGGTTAAGAGTTTCTGATTAGCTTTTGGATCATGTATCACGCTTGGAGTGCCTAAGCTTAAGGACACACTTCATTGAATTCTATCAAGAATGCTTCATGCTTATAAAGGTGTTCCTCTTGACTGCTTTTCATATGGGCTACACAGCGATTTGCTTGGAGGCTGACACTGATTAAGTGCAAGAGAATTGTGTTTTATTGTGACAGCTGCTAGGTCTTTGTCAACAAATCAATGGGACTTTTTCCCTTTTCTGTGCCTTTTTTTCTTTTTTTCTTTTTTTTTTCAGTCTTTTCAGTTCTTCTTTTAGCATCCTGATATTATTGAAGATGAAAAACATCCTTAATAGCTGTCCTATGATTGAACACCTTCTGATTTACCAATCACACAAAATGGTTATCTCATGGGAACCAGGTTCTGTGTCCTGTTCTCCAGGATATAAAGATGCCACAGAAAGAAAAAGTGTACAATAACAGAATATATGTTCTAAGTTACGTGCTTTTTTCTAATTTATTTACAAAATCTAGTTAAGAAGTCTATTTACAGAAAAAAATTAAAAGCTTTTTACATACACTCTAGTTCAATAGCAGGCAATGTTACCCACCTACTTTTAATTGCATGTCATTAATTGGTTGTTCTATGGTCCAAACCATATGTTTCTACGAAATTAAACTAAAAACTTTAGGAAGCTAAAATGAAATGTAAAAGAGATAAAACATAAGCCTGAGTTATTTTCCAAACACCTAGTAGCAAAAATGTATCTAGTAAGCAGAAAAGGAGCTTTGTTATTGTCAAATTTAAGTTACAGAGTAAGCAGCAAGAATTAAAAGAGCAGAATCAGATTCCCTTTGGGTGGTGCTATTAAATTCATAAAATATCAAAGTATTGATATTTCCTTTCTAAAATATTAATATATTGATATAAATGTGCAATGATTCTGATAATTCAGATGAATAATCTAAAGCCATTCTAGTGAAGTGTAGACAGACAAAATATTTCCACACACAGGTGATATAAAAGCCTTCCTTGTTGGCATCGCTTATCTTCCAGTTGAGAAAGATAAACTGAGAAGAACACAAAAAAAACCTTGCTGCATATAAAAACTGTTCCATTAGTTATACTCATAAAAGTTGAATACATTTATTAATATATACATAAATTCTCCTCTATAAAACCACTGAGAATCCAAAAGAGCAGGATTTTGTCATCCAAAGAACTGGTCAGAGTGCTTGTGGATAAAGAGCTTGTAAGGATTCAAAAACAAAACAAGGGGTTCAAGCAGTTAACACCGCCCCCTCCCCCCCGACCTTGGCTTTACTGGATACTTGTCGAAACCTCCCCACATAGGAAGTACACACTCTCACCCAAAAAAAGAATGAGGACACTTAGTGAGGGGTTTGTACATACTGTTGTTTTACAAACAGAGCAGGGGTGTACAAATGTAAATATAAGGCAAGCCACTGATAGGGTGCAAGGGTAGAAGGAAGATTGATAAAGGAAGGTGATTTTGAGTGCATCAGAGTTCCTTCCCATTGGGGTTACCATTGTGCGTGTGAGAATCGGCCACCCACTAGTCCTGGGGAGTGAACACTAGGAAAGTAGAATTGGGGTTCTTACACTCCCAGCATGTTGAATGAGGCAGCAGTGACAGCTTCTGGGCTGGAGGGCAGCAGACACAAACCACATGGGCAGCAGACATATGCCACGTGGGCAGCAGCAGAGCAGCAGCGCTCAGGGCTCAGGCGCTCCCAGGCATCATCAGCATAGTGGTCCTCAGCTTGGTCAGATCCCTCGGGGAGGTCCCTGGCTCTGTTGGCTCCATCCAGCTTGTCCCAGCTCTGGCTTGGTGCTCCTCCCAGCTCTGCTGGGCTGGGCTTGGTTCCGCTGGGCTCAGCTCAGGCTCCAGTGGCTGCAGGCAGAGGTGTGGTGCCTCCTCAATTCAGGCGGCTCTTCCTTTCTTCTCTGGGAGCAGGCAGGGATATCAGCTCTCTGCTCTTAAAAGAGAATTAAGGTTTCAGACTTGCAGCTCCCTAGGATTCCACAAAGCTCTGGTAGAAAGATAGTATTTTCCCAAAAGCGGGAGCAGAGGCCGCAGAGAGACATGCCCATAGGCTACCAGGGATTTCCACTCTCATTTCAACAGAGGCGGGAGCCCTCCATCCCTCCGCCCCCCCTTCCCGCTGTCCAGTGACTTCTCTCCTGGTTATGGTGACCCAGCATGGTTTCAGGTGCCCAATGCGTTATCCCATCTATCTGCATGCCAGCCCTGGCTCAGCCAATCTTGAGTCCCGGAGCAGAACAGACCACCCACAGGCAGACAGGCAGACCCCCACTTCCCAAGAAGGCCTCCCCTCAGGTCTTGACTGGTTCCTGGAGCCAGAGGCACTGTGCAGAAGCAGCATCCATAAAAATTGTATTTCAGGTTTCCAGTATTTCAGTATGTTTTTAAATTTAGGGTTCTGTAATTGAAGAGAGGTGTTGAAGTTATTCGGTACAACTAACTCATGTAAAACTTCCAAACTGTAGAAATAGTTTAAACAAGTAAAAATGCAATGTTATCTCCATGAAGTTTTATTTTAGATGCCTACCAATGAAAATTTTTGCATCAGCCTTCCTATTTATGATGCATAAAGAAAGACAGGAAGGATCACAGATCTGTCTGATAGAGAATAAAGTCTGTTTCAATAGTGCCTGTACTCTGAGAGTTTGTTTTCCTAAGTGAAGACTAGGTGAACCTACAGAAAGACCAAAACAAATTTTTATGATTCTTTATTGAATTTACACTCAAGTATTTGCACCGATTTTCACCAAAAAGACCAAATCTGGCTAATGAAAAAACCCAACAAATTTAAGAAAAGAAAATCCCAACCAAACCACAAAAAAAATTCCTCCAAGAAAACCAAGGACAAGTGAGACAAATATTCTTCTTTGTACATTTGCCCATCTTTGCATAGCAATTTTTAGATTGCTTATAGGTTCAACTATGAATGGTTTCCAATTGTGACCACTTTACAGAATGCATCATGGCTCAAAAAGCAAAAGAAGGAACATATATTATTAACTTGTCACTAGTACTTCAGCTGTGACATAGCTATGGATTATTGGAAGCTTAAAAAATGTCAAACTTTTAAAGAACTTGGGGCAATTTTAAAATATGTTTGATTGTAACTGAGCACATCTGTGCAGCTTGTAAGTAAATTTAAAAATACATTAATTTTAGGAGAGAATTTAGGCCTCAAAAAAACTGGGCAAAAAGCTAAGGAGAAAGGTATTACAGCTTCTCTTCTCCCTGCTTTAAGAACTGCAACAAGGATTCTTCAGTGAGGTCCTATCCAGTTGACAAAGGCCATTAAAGTAGTTTAATAGAAGGAAACAAAAAAAAAATTGTTCTGCTTTTAGCATCAGAGAATAGGTATGTATCAGCAAAATCACCATGCTGTTCAGGATAGGAGTAGGAAACAAATGATATTTTGATTGCCGAGCCTCGTTTGTCTATTTATTATATTCATTCTGCCATTTCAGCTTCCAATGTCTTCAAGAAGCTAAACATTGCTCTTTGGCACTAATGTGATTCCTTGCAGAACTCAGTCTGCAGTACCATGGGTGTGCTGTCTAACCATTGCCAATTTCCCTGAGTTTCCCAGGTCTCAAAACAGATGTAGCAAAGTAAAAGCATTGATGACAGCTGCAGCAGCAGGGCATTCCCCAGCCCAAGAGCTGCAGGTCCTCCAACTCCAACCTTAGCTGTTTTGCACCATCTTTTGAAGGGTTTAATTCCTTGTGTTATTCTTATCTTTTATTTTCCCTGAATTCTTATGGGAAATACCTGAAGAGCTATGGATTACCCAATAGTTGGGCTTCTGATTCAAGGGTACAAAATACCTCTTGTTCAGAGTAAAGACATAAATCTGGCTCCTTCACTTTTCAAGTGACTACTGGAGTAAATGGCATGAAGAAGCAATTATACTGTTTCCCAACTGTAGGATTTGAACATGGCTCCTGAATTCCCTTATGAACATAGTTTGAAATAATTTACTTTAAAATTGTGCATATGTCCTGCCAACAAAAACTTATCAAATCAGGGCATTCTACTTTTTCCTTTTTTTTTTTTTTTTTTTTGTAATAGCTATTACTTCACTGAAAACTTAAATCTGGTGAATAATTGGAAGAGAACATTGAGAAGAATAAATTATTTTAAACAAACAACCATAATCTAGTCTAGTTTCACTCTGTGGAGAAGACTACATTTTCTAGCCTCATAATGGGCTGGAAAATGCTACAGGGAACTGCTGTGCTTTCCTGTTGGTTCTTAATTTTACAGTTCTTTTGACAGAGACACGTATTAGCGCCTGAAACAGCCCAATGTTTATATTTGTATATATATATATACATATATATGCATATACATATGTGTATATATATATTTGTATATATTTATATGCATACATAGGTCGTAATGGATCTGGATGTTTTGTTTCAGTGAAGCCAAGCAAACATCAGGAAAAGCAACAGTCCAGTATGACATCCAGAAAACAAACATTGGTCCTCAATATCAAAGGGAAAGTAATTTAAATAAAGTCAGTCTTTCAGGACTTTCAAATACTCCTTTCAGTACATTCAATGCTTAGAATAGAAACCTGCACAAGATTGTCTTCTTCATATGACTAGCTGCAAACTTTCCACCATAATGAAAAACTGTTTTAGCTAATATTTGGTTCCTGTCCACATTACTTTGGTGTTGCCATTTTTCCTTACAACTTGAGTTTTCTCCAAAGCTGCCAGAGCAAGCTGTATCATTTGCATCCTATTGCTAAGTAAGACCTATAACTTTTCTTAATTCTAGCTAATGCTAGTCCAAAGAGGTGCAGAGTTGGCTGACGTTGATAGTAGCTCGTAATAGACCAAGTATCAGAACGCTAAGAAGTACTTAGTCCAAAAACTGATATACTGGAGGAGACAACGTCTGCTTCTCCCTAAAATCTTATCTACAATATATCCTAGATCACTGTATCTACAGCAGCACCACTTTAGCAATGCTTACTACCAAACAAAAGAATATGTTAAGATACCACAGAAAAAAAGGCAACCTCATTGTTTGCAGTTTCCATTGGAAGCAGTAGAAGAAATAGGAATATTAGCTCCTTACCGCAAAAATCAACAGATTCCACTGAGACCATTGTGGAAGAGTCTATAGAAAAGCATAATATTCATGATGATTTTGGGGGAATGAGCAACAAAATTTCTTTGCTTGCCTCTGTAGTATATGTGCTTTAATGCAGGACCTCTGTCAAGGCTAGAGATTTTGTCACCTACTAGAGAATTAAAGCAGTGCACTTGCTGTCTCCAGTGCTGGGTCTGCCAGGTAGTCAAGAGATGGGGGGCTGGATCATAGAATTTGTAACTTAAATTTTTATCTCTCTACTAACTCATAACAACCTTATGTAACTTATTTGACTAAGTAAACTAGAAAATGAGAAACATTGAAAAAGATTAGCCAGTAAACAGAACTAGGCTCCTTTTAGCAGCTTCTTGTCAATGTTATTTTACATTTATCTTAAAACTCAGTCTTTTTGCAAAACATCCAGAATGAAATCCTAATACCAGTGAAGTCAGTGTTCAAAATCTGATTTTGTTTCTATAAAACCAGCACTTTGCCTCTGGATTAGAGATGGAATTTACCTTAGGATTTCAGAGTCTCTAAATCCTAACTCACCCAGAGTTGAGTGTGACGAATAACCTTGCCCTTTTAATATTTAATGTGTTGTACAGCAAGTTTTCCAATTGAAAAACTTTTAAAATACCTGCTGTTATTATGGTAAAGAGTTGTATAACCTATGATATTAAAGACATATATAATTGCTGCAGCAGATGCACACACTGGGTGCATAAGAATAACAATGAAACTTCTGAATAGATTTGAGTTGCATTATGATATATTATTTTATCTTACCTGTAACATAGTCCATTTTCAACAGGGATTTCTTTCTTCACAAAACTTAATAGTTTTATTATAAAGGCACTGGAACTAGTGCTAGTTTGCTTTTAACTTATATTAATCTATCACATGCTTATCAATGTGGTAAAAAGTGACATATCTTATTTAATGTATTTTAGCATATAACTCTTACACTTTTCTCCCACGGACATATTTACTGACCATTAGCATAAAAAATAACAGTGAGATAAAACCATGGAAAAGTTAAAAAATGAAGCCGTGTCAAAGTTCAAATCAAAGACAGCACTTGAAGCTAAAGAATTCAGTCTTTGAAATCCAATTATCATGGGTTCTCTGAAATAGCAAACCTTGTCTAAGTGCTGTTAAAGCTTATATTTTTTCCTGTAATGCTTTGCCACCATTCAGTATGTTAAAAGATGTATTTCCAATTTCATTTAAATATTTGTGAAATGGTGGTTTGGGATTTACATCTGAGTGAAAGATGAATGTCCTTAAATATATGTCAGTTGAAAGGTGATTCAGCTTTCTCTGGGTACTGCAAAGCAGTATATCTGCATCAGGTGAAGAAGTAGTGGCTAACAAGTCGAGTGAGAATGCTAACTATTAGGACCACCTAACACATGACAGCATTGCAAAAGTATCTCTGAACAGCAAAACTTAATTCTCTTAACAGTCAACTTCACATTAGCAGAAATTCATAAACTGATAGCACAATTAATTTAGTTATCAAGGTGCTGGGTTACAGTAAATCTGCTGGGGATTTCATTGCTAGTAAGTATACCTTTGAGAGTTTCCTGTAACCCACGGCCTTAATGAAGCCAGAGATTTACTACAGAAGTCTTGCCATAAACAAAAATATTTTTTCTGACACTGTATCCCCAAATGGGATAAATCTGCTCTGTGACTCTACCAAGGCATGAATATATGTTGTCAGTGACTCCCAGATTAAAACACAGTGCTTGATTTTACACCAAGCAATAACAACAAACAAAAGGCTTCTCTTCCTGAAGTTAGGGGGTTTTTTTCATCCTTTTGGGTTTTCTTCAAATGTGTTATCAAGGTCAACACTTGTAATGCCAGTTTGAAGGGAAGCTTGCTGAAGGCTCAGTAGCATGCAGCAAGCCAGTACAAGACTCTGGAATCACTGTCAGTTGTAAAACCTGAAAAAAAGTTCAAGTCAATTTTCATTACCATAAAGTTGTCCTCATGCTTCATACACTGAAGGCCCCCAAAATTGTCAGGGTAGTATTTCCCTATTATTTCTCCTCTTAGCACAATTGTTAAGAAAGATAGGTATGTAGAGATGTGTGATACATTCACATTTAAAGTATGTAGATTTTTTTTTCTGAACTAAATAAGAGGACATTGAGCTACTGAGTCACCTCACGGGGTGTTGACCACAGTTTTCTCTCACAATTTCTGTCATAATGACCTTGTTCAAATTATCTGGGAAATAATAGATCATCCTAACAGGACCAAATATCAGTACAAAGACTACTCATAGTCTTTCCAATGTTTTGACTACCTGAGGTTCCATGGATATTAGCAACATGCCTTTTATTACGGAGCACAGAGTTAGTGTCAGAACTTTTAATTTACGCATTCAAATAGATTAAAGACAAATATATTTTTTAAAGCTGAATATTACCTTTTTGCAATGGAACTAAATCTTCCTAGGGATTTAGTTGTTATCCTTCTAGTATTTATAGCCATCCCTCAGTGACATAACATATCCAATTATGTTATTATTGGTTTTTATGTTGCTTCATGCAGTTGGCTAGCACTTACGAAGCACGCTATGTTGTGATGATACCTCCATGGGCTACTTTTTCTCTGGAATATGATAGATGCTGGCTTGCACATGTGGAGGTTCTCATACCATTCTAAGGGATACTACCAGTCATACATATATATTCCTTCCCTAGAAAATGAATACAACATTTATTTTTGTTCTGTACAACAAAATTAGAATAAATGATACTAGCAAAGCCCATAATATTTCTGTACATGAGTGAAATTTGGTTATGTTTTTACTCACTTACTGAAGCTGGGACCAAAGGATTCAGAAATAGAAAGAGCAGCTTCAGATGCAGAGATGTTTGCTTAGTTCCCATTGTCTCATCAAGCAGAGCTGTTGCCTTTGGATCACAAAAATCCCAGTTCAACTCCCAGCTAAGACAGCATACAAAAAATCCCATTCACATGAAGTCCAAATGCCATATGGGGGAACACTGCTAATTGGAGAAATCTGCTTGGCTTCCAAAGGACCGATACAATGAATATCAAGGAAGGGGGTTGAGACCAGAGAAGGAGGTAGTTTTGTTTTTAAAGGAAGCAGCTGAACTTAGGATAAAGCTACATTTTTATCTTGAAAATCTTAAAACATTTCTTAAGATCTTTCTTTGACTAACTAACAAATTTTAAACTGTTTCAGTAAATATATCATAAATCAAAGGCATAATAGCTCTGTCTTGGGGACCACCAAGATGAAGAATTGTTTTTTGCACAGCCTGCAAAGGCATTTTCAGTAACCAGTTTAAGAAGTTTATTTTTCCCTCCTCTTGCAATTAAAACCATTAAGATCTGGATAAAAAATAGTTATCAGTCTCAGACTGAAATAGTTACCATTCTTTCAATTGAAGAATTCTCACTAAGTTTTTCCATTATTTTTGTGCTCTCACTCTGTCATTTGTGAGAAAGGCAAGTATCAGGTATTTGCAGCCAAGATTAAACTGCTGAAGAGGCAGCATGACTCACAAAGGAGGCTTTGCACAGAGGAAAGACTTCAATGGCCTCCTTTTAAACAGGAATCTTGGGAAGGTTTTGGTTTTGGTTTTGGTTTTACATAAGTCAGGACTAAGAGAATTAGTACTCAGCCAAATAACAAAGCATCATGAACAGCACTGTCCTATTTCTTGCCCTTTTCCCCTTGGGTCTCACAGCATTTGTTAAAAGTGTCCCCTGCTAGCTTTTGCAATAAGGTGACATGATGTAGAAACACATTTTCCAGTAACTTTTTAATATCTACCGTTGACCAATGATGTACAGCACCAGCATCACTCAGAAATGTGCCTCACCCACCCTCCTTGTAGTGGGAGAAGACTCAAGCCAAGAAAATTGAAGTGAAGAAAGAGATAGAGAGGAAGTATTAGGAAAAGCTGAAGAAAGAAAAAACAACAAACATGTCCCTATGTGCCTAGGAGAAGTCCAGGATGTGTTTTCAAACTAGCAAATCAACAATTAATATTTGAGGAAGAGATAAAAGGTAGGTCAGCAGAAAATGTACTCTGGAAGTAACTATAAAGATTATTTTATTGATGCTTTCATTCTGTCCACCCATTTTTATGAACTTTTATTGCAGGATTACTTTAGTTACCCACACAGGAGCATAATTTCAAAAACCTTAAAAAATAAAATAAAATAACACTTCAAAAGCCAATTAATATTTTATTAGTGTTCATTAAGATCTAAACAACAATAATGAGACCCATCCAAATCCATGAAACTTGAAACTGCTCCTGTGAGCTAGAAAAATGCCACAGGGGCTTTGTCAGAGTAACAGAACCATTTCTTATTATTGCAAGTGTGTTCAGGCTGAGCAAAAGTTACTGCTGTCATAAACAGAAGTGTGTTGTATTCATCTCATTCCCTTCAATTTAGAAGGGTTAGAGAGGAAAAAATACACAGACTATCACCTACTTCATTCATCCCCAAATTGTCATATTATGAGATGCACCTGATCCATCATGTCACACTCCTCAATGTGGCAGTAAGAACAATGCAATCCAGGTGAACCAGTCAGGGGAACGATATAAACCACCTAAGACCACTTAAACCCTGGATTTTAGGGAAAATCAGCCACTAAAGAAACCATCTCTGTCAGAATAAAAAGGAAACCCAGTGTGATTTTAAAAACGTGTGTTACTGATGTTCAAGATAAATGGAAATGCTGATAAACAAATTTATTTATCATGTGGTGAAAACCTAGTGCAAAGTCATTGTGACATACATGAAACCAAGACCAGAATCTTTTAATACGTTAATAGGGCACTCCTATATCTACGTGTGAAAAACAATCTTATGTAAAAAAACAACAAACCAATAAAAGCAAAACTCAGAATATAGCTTATTAATTATTAAATTACAAAATCCTAGCTTTAACACCAACACAAAGTAGCAGCTTTGTTAAATAGTGACAACTGTTAAGAAAATGTGGAGTTCCTCCCCACAATGCTCTTTTCTTCAGATTCCACCACAAATCCTAGGAGTCTCCAGGGACTCTTATGTAACACAAGTGTACACTGGATAACACATATTGAAGCAATACTTCCCTTCTGGGACTTCTACAGGTTGACACTTGCTCTTTTCAACCCAACCAATCTCTTGTTGATCCCTCTGACCTATATAAAGCACCTCTCTTGCATTAATTCCCTTGAATATCTATGCTTTGACATTGGTCCTGAGTGTTTATTCATGCCTGCTCCTTAGTACCACTTTCTTCCACCTGTTCTAGAAATTAATTAGCTGTCATTCACACCTGCAGTAGGTTGGCTTTGCAAGCAGACAAGCCCCCACCCAGCCTCTTGTTCACCAACCTCAGCAGGCCATGGTGGAGTCTAGGAACAACAGGAGTGAGAAAGCTCATGGATCAAGGTAAAAACAGCAAGATGGCTTACCAATTATCACCTCAGGCAAAACAGACTTGCCTTGGGGAAGCTGATTTATTAAAAATACACATAGATTTAATTCCTGATTGTTGGATTGGACAATAAAAAAGAAAAAAAGATTAAAACACTTTAGGAAAACATCTCCCCACTTCACTAGGTTCAACTTCTCTCCTTCATCCCAGATGCCTCTCCTCTTCTCTGATGCCCGTGTTTGGTACAGGTTGCACTCAGCCCTCCCATTAAGGCAGTGAGCAGTAGGAGCTGTCACAGCTGGTACACAGCAGCCTCTCTTTGCTGCTCCTTCTTCCTTACACCTTTCCTCTGCTCCAGCATGGCTTCTCAATGGGCTGCAGGGATTTTTTCTCTGTCATGACGTATTTTATTCCTCCTCTGACCTAAATATTTCCTATTTCTAACTTCTTTGACTGCCTACTTCTCTATCTGTTTGGTATCTTTTGCCCTTTCAAAAATATTTTTCCACTGTGGTGACACCAGCTTCACTGATGTGCTCAGCTGTGTCATGCAGTGGGTCTGTTGTGAAGACAGCCACATCCAGTACATGGCAGCCCCCAGCCTTTTGCTATGGAGGCAGCTCCTGCAGCCCCCAACCCTGCCCCAAATGTGGACACCTACACCAAATACTATGTAAACCTACACCAAATGCTATTTGCACTTTAATACACCTATACAAAATACTATTTAAAATGTAGCATACTTAAATCATCTTCACACTATGAAAAATGGGCCCTGGATCAACCTCTCCTGCTAATGAGTGGATACAAGAAGTATCAGGAGATCCGAATGTAGCAGAACCTGGGGACAATTAGTTAATCTGGTTATCACAAAAAACAAAGAGAAGAGAACCAAAGTGACATCCAGTTTGCCAATGGACAGTTGAGGACCAAAATACTGCAAGGCTGATAATTATTATTTCATTATTTTTATTAATAAAGGAATTATTATTTTATTATTCATTAAAGCACACCGGTAGATTTCCTGTTGCCTAGAGGGCTGAAAAAACCCCTCAATGAGGTAACTGTCCCATTTCAAGGCACAGTATGTGCTGAGACATGTCTGCATAACAGCATTATAGAAAGGCACGACTTCAGTAAGTCTCTTCACATTTTAGACTAGAGCTTATTAGCCCAAGCCTAATGCTGTTCTACAGCAGTGTTCAGATTAGAGAGGTGATTGTATGGCAAAAGGTTTGTGTCAAAATAAAAAACTCCAACATCTCTCAGCCTTTCTTCACAGTGGAGGGTGTTTTCTGCTTGCAAACTGACATAGTCATTTTGAGTGGGCTGGTGGGGTTTTTTGGTAATGAATAATCTTTTGTAATACATCTTGATAGTTCTCTAACTTATTTATATAACTGCAATAAAGGAATTAAATCAAAACTTGAAAATTGTCTTCATATTAATTTTTATTAACAGAACTACCTATACAATGTCTGCAGGTGATGTAGCTCACACAAGTCATATTTGGGGATTATTTTTCCCCCCTTTTTTTCCCTCGGTTGTGGGTTGTGGGTTCATTTTTTTTTTTCCTTTGTGTTTCTGGTTTTGTTTTGTTCGTTTTGATGTCTGTTTGTTTTTTCCTTGTGAGATTATTCAGCAAAAGGAGGAAAAGGCTATCATTTAACATCCCATTGTCATTTTAATCAAGTACCATAAAAGCCACTTAGTTAGTTCTTGCGATAATGAACTTTTTTTATTAGTGGGCTTTAACTCCAATCTGGCATATTCAGTGGCACTGTATTCTATCAGGTGGAACTTAAGCTTTGAAATGTTCCTATTTGGGAATGGCTCAAGCATATATTGATTTTGATGCCTTGTAGGTTTTGTTTTAGCTTTCTAACTATTACTTTTCAGGTTTCAAATAATATTTACTTGTATTAAAGTTCAGTTGGAGAGGGTCCAGAGAAGGGCCACCAAGATGATCCAAGGCCTGGAGCACCTCTGCTATGAAGACAGGCTAAGAGAATTGGGGCTGTTCAGCCTAGAGAAGAGAAGGCTAAGAGAAGACCTGATATTGGCAGCAGTACTTGAAAGGTGCCTACAGGAAAGCTACGGAGGGGCTTTTCATCAGAGAAGATAGTGATGGGACAAGGGGTAATGGTTTTAAATTGAGAGAGGGGAGATTTAGGTTAGATATTAGGAAGAAATTCTTCACTGTAAGGGTGGTGAAGAACTGGAATGGGTTGCCCAGGGAGGCTGTTGATGTCCCATCCCTGGAGGTTTTTAAGGCCAGGTTGGACGAGGTTTTGTGTAACCCGATCTAGTGGTAGGGTTCCCTGCTCATGGCAGGGGGGTTGGAACTTGATGATCTTTAAGGTCCCTTACAATCTTAATAATTCTATTATTCTGTGATTCAGTGTGTTTATTTATTAGCTGCTGCTGCTTATAAACCCTGTGGCTCAATCCGATAAGCATAATACTGAAGCTTGGCAATCCTATTAAATTTTTTCCACATAAACTGTGGATTATTTAATTTATCTAACTTCCTAACTTACTTTGTGGATTATTATCACTTTCATTTCTGTCCAGTGTTGATATAACAACAAAATCTGATGACTTCCAGTTACAGCCACAACTTAATGTTATATAATTGTTTATTAGAAACTAAGGTCTTGATAGCTTTCAAAATGCTGATCCATTATTTTATCACATACCCTGTTCTCCTCAGCTCCCAGTTCATCTATGGTTCAGATTCAATAGACAGATAAAATTATGAATCGCAACTTGTAACATCTGAAGAACAAAATGCTAGTTTGGACCAACTCTGCACTCTCAACTTGGTGCTAAATTGTATTAAGAATTCAACAGCTAAACAGAAAAACAGTGGGTATATGCAAGCAGCTGCCTATAAATAGCTGCTAAATGGCTAGTCCTCTTTCTTCCTCGCTTCTTATCTATCTGTAGCACAAACGTTTTGATGCAATTTTCGGAATAACAAATAAAATATCTTAGTAATGTATT
The DNA here is from genome assembly GCF_020740795.1 of Apus apus. Classification (NCBI taxonomy): domain Eukaryota; kingdom Metazoa; phylum Chordata; class Aves; order Apodiformes; family Apodidae; genus Apus; species Apus apus. Next base: position 41,943,998 of record NC_067312.1, on the reverse strand, counting down.
GCAACAAATTATTAATATATCTTGCTGTCATATTGTCTTTTTGTGAAAGTTGTGAGAAAAATATACAGTACACTTTTTATTGATTAAAAATAGTTCAATAAAACAAAAAGAGCAAAAGTTTATGCTGTTGTGATTTTATACCTTAATACAAATGTTTTTCTCTGTTTCAATATATATTGCCTACCTTTCCTAGGAGCAAGCATTATTCTAGAATGATTTTCTGTGTTTCCTTTATTTTTGTTCCATATTCTACACTTCTTGTTATTGGGAAAACTATTTTTATTTCTTCTGTTTCCATTATCTTACACACACAAATGCACACATTCTTATAGGCCAAGAATGATGGTAAATACTTTGCAGGCTAAGTCCTGTATATGAATTATCCAGCAAAGCTTGATAACAGACACACATATTTTCCAACTGCAACTCTCCAAACCTCAAACTGCTGCAAATTATATGAGGTCAAATGGTGAGGTTTTGAACACAAAATCTTGTGCAGGGACCTATCAGCCTGGTAACTGAATATCCTAGTAACATGGAGAAGGTGCAACTCTGTAAGTCTCATTAGCACACAAAACATCCAATGCAAAAAAAATTATGAAACTTACTCATGTTAAGCTGAGTTTAAATTCTGGTGATGAGGTCATTTGGCCAGGGTGTCTGCCTCAGCTGCATCTCCATAGTTCCTTTAGGTTATCACAAGCTAGGAGCACTTCTAAAGGGAGTAGGCCTTGCCTCTTAATGGCACTTCAACTTGACTTTTTCACTTTTCCATACACTGGGATTCACACATTTGAACTGTTGATACATTAACTGCACATTTACAACCGTGTAATAATGTAGATCAAGGATCTACTGTGCTTCAGGTGTGTCTGTGTGTGCTGGTTAGCCTTCAGTTAGAGCCATATGAATGCATCGAGAAAGATGCAGAAGAATGTACATTAAGATGAAATGACACAATCTTTTTAATGGCAGCTCCTTTTCTCATTACCATTACATTGCAGTCCCAATTTCTCACACATTTTTATATCACCTTAATTCTAAATAATATCTTTCTTTCCTCCTGTTTTTCTTGTAATTCAAACCATTTCATCAATACAGTGTAAAGTATGATCTCACAAATCCATCCACAGGCACAACTGGTGGAGCAAAACACTGAAGGGAGTGTAGGGAACTCTTTAACGAGCTTTATAATTAAAGGAAACCAATGTGAATCAGCACTCTAAATCACTTAATTTCCATGTTGTTTTTAACAATACGAGGATTTAAAATCTTTGTTAAATATTCTAGACAATGAGTCTATGGTAAATGACAGAAACTGAGAGTTGGATCCACAGAACAACTGCATTGTTAATTTTATGTACATACTCATGAATCTTCTTACCAGGCAAACAATGCTTCGTCTGCCAGTTTACTCCACATTCAAATATTAGTAACTCTTGAGTTGTTTCTCCAAATAATGTCAGAATGTTCCCTATTTTCATTTGTCTGTTATGCTCTTTACTCTTGCAAAACTTCAAAGTAGGTGGAAGTGAGTAATATCACTACTTCTCTGAAATAATAAGGAAACCTTGACTGCAGCCAGATTTGTTCACCAGCTCTTGTCTAAAACCCTGTCCCAACCTAAGACAACAGAGCTTTAGGCCTGGCCTAGTAAACCATTTTTGATTACTTGTCAGAATTTTTTCAATTTACAGGTTTTTGTTGTGAAGCTTCTAGGCTTCCTCTGTATTACATAGCTTAAAATAAGAGATATTTATTGTAGTATGAATTGATTTTTGGAGATGAAATTTTGATCCTGACCTTATGGTAAAATATAAATTGGCAGATTTCTCAAAATAAGACTTGTTTGGAAATGTGACTGTTTATCCCTTCTTTTGGTAATTTTAAAAATAAATTGAAAGAGAAGATTGCTATAATTTGTTGGTAAATCAGATGGCTAGAATTCCAAGGTAAATATTTGTTTTCAGTCTTTTATGTATTCTACTACTTTCAAATCCAGTTAACATTTCTTTCCCTTAAATTTGATTTGGCTGTTCATGTCAAATTATTTAACTGATTAAGCTGAGACCAAGATATTGAATGCTCAGCAGACATACAGGAAGAGTAGCGTGCTCTTTAACACCGTATAGTTAACCTAAAAATAATTGGTAACTTGGCAACTTCCTTTTCTGGTTAAGACTAGCTGTGTTCTTGCACAAGGATGAATAAGGGGTCAAAGTGCAATAGATAATTTCATACTCTACTATTCTCTTAAGAGCTGTAAACTTCTAAACTTCTATAAAATAATTACTTAGAGTACTTTACTTGAAATTGAAATAAAAAACACTTTTTCCCATTGATAATAAGACCATTAAACATAAAAGAAAGGCCAAGACTAGCTAAATTGAAAAACAACAAACCAAATTATCTAGCTCCAGCTGGCTTAGGCTGCTCATTCAAAAACTCAGTCACTGGGGACATATCACTCTGATGCCCTACTCTTGTAACTATTCTTGATTTAAAACAGAGTCTGCTACAAAGCTACTGTCTTGATTTTGAAACTGGAATGCGCTTTGAGACTTTCTCTTATCACCACAGTCCCTCTTGAGACAATCAACTGCATCAAATGCTTTACCTCATTTCCAGGACTCTGAATGATCCAACTCCAAGATTTTTAAAATAAATTAGAATTTTATGTACATGGGTGGTAATATCTGCATGCAATGATGGTTTAGCTACAACATTATTTGCATCAAAAAAACCCACCTTTCTCAATTTTCATTACCTTTGTTTCACTGATAGATGTAGACATGAAGAAAATGTTCATCATCCTCCTTTAGAGGTTTTCTTAAGGTGACAGTATTTGGGTGCAGGGATCAGTTTTGTGATGAAAAGCAAGCATTTTGCTTTGTCTCTAATATGGGTATCAAGGAGAGTAATTTGAGTGGCATGTTATCTGCCTCCCGTATTTTAAGATTACTGGTATTTTGCTTCAGGAAATTTATGTTTGAAAAGCTCAGCAGAGCAAAATCAGATAAGAAGGTACACAAAGATTAACTCTGAAGTTTTCATTAAAACCAAATATTGTAATCATGGAAATGAGAAAAATCTCTCTTCCATGCACATTTAGCTGTGGTTATCTACAAAATTACTGTAAAGATTTGTTATATCTGGGAAAAAAATAGTTTGAAACAATTATTCTGACAGATCTGGCTTGCATTACAAATTATATGGGTATCTGTCTCAAGTCAACACTTCCTCACTGGAACTGATCAGTACATGGATTTTCAGCATTAATTTGACACAAATTACTGAGTAGAATCATGTGGGAAAGAAACACACTAGTATAGTCCATCCCTCATTGTCAGGAATACGGTAAAACTCTTTCTTTGGTTGTGCTGTAGATATCCTCACCCTGAAATGCTGTTTGTGCTATTTAGTCTACTGTTTACTCATAAGTTAAACCCTTATAATTGTACATCTAATGCAAACTAAGGTAGTTATTTACAGTGACACTGTCACAAGATCAAAATTATCTCTCTATAAAAACATAATATTTTTCTGAAAGTTGTTGAAAATTCAGGGATTATAAGTGGTTTGCTCAGGGTCACAAAGGATTTCAGCAGCAGGAAAAAAGCTGAACCCAAAATATTCTACATTTTTATAGTCACTATCCAAACCTCACTTGCTTATCTTTAAAGCATTTTAAAACTGTATTGATTTTACATTATATGCAATGTAATGTTTGTTTCAACATATCATTGATTTTAAGCACTTACTCAGAACTTCAGAGTCCCTTGGAAAGTTTAGAAAGAGTAGAGCTTTTCACTCCTCTGCCTGAAATAACAGGAGTGATGCTTTTTAAAAAAAAAATTGCTGCATTTATGTCACATACAAGGAGCTCTATAAAATTAGAAGAACATTTCTGTAGATTTAGAAGAACATTAACTCCAAGATGACTTACCCTAAACATAGAAATATCTCAGGGCTAGCTCTTCTCCAGTCTCCTTCAGCTTCTCTAGAAATGGCTTATAATCCAGCTTATTGCAGAGAACTTCTACTCTGTGAGTCCTTTTTGACCTTGTTTTCCTTCTCAATTTTTTTCCTTCTCATTGAGTGTAGCTAAGAAGAAAAAAGTTCTTGGAGAAACAGGAGCTAGTGGATGGCCTGCCTCCTCATTTTCATAAAACTTTTGTGAAAGAACAGAAATACCTAAAAACCCAGGGTGGCATGACCACAGAGAGGTTGTTGGAGCAGAAAGTCAAGCATGGGGACAAGACTGTGTAAGATCCCACTGTTCCACCAAGCTTTTCTGTGTCATGGAAACTATTTTCCAAAAACTTATTTTTCTTTCAATTAGAAATATCTTGATTTTTTTTTTTCCCAGCCAACATTTCTAATTTTTCCTTATTGACCAAAATGAAACTCCTTAACTCAATAAGCAATGCTGTGCTGAGTCTACTTTTTTGCTCATTTAATCTCCGAGTTCACATGTTTACAACATGTTGCTTTGCAACAATTCCCAGTTGAGCTGAACTTACACTCAGATATCACTAATAGCTTGTTTACTTCCCTATACTGTTGAAATCAGATTGTTGTGCATAGTACCACCTGACCAGAAGCCTAATTTTATTTCATCCCTCACTAATAAATAACCTACAGGTATTTCATTGCAAGTATTGAAACTCAAGCCAAAAAGGAAAAGAAATATGCTTTGTGAAAATTCCACTGGAGGCTTAATATCCATTAACCAAATTTGTAAACTATTTATACTAAAAAATTATTAAAATTTAGGTTTGAGTCCTATCAAACATTAAGTGACTACTACTCCATTATGTAAAGGTTGAATATAGGCATGCAGACTTTCTGTATTTCCACTTGGCTATAACATTTTCCTTCTACAATTTACAGATTAAAAGTAATTCGGAATTTTTGTTGGTTTGTTTGGTTGTTTTTTTAACTTACCCTTTATTGCAGTCAAGGAACCCAGTACTCAGATTTTGCTCATGATTTATGTTTATTTTTGCCTATTAACACTTCCTTTCAGAATTTTTGTAAGATCACAATTATTTCAGATACTTAATAGGTTCACTCATAATTTTCTACCTTGACATTTCTTCACATTTCATTCCTTTGATACTTCTATTCTTCAAATAAACGAATTATCAATAGTAAGCATAAATGCTTTCCAATTTGCTTAGTTCCCCAAAACCAAATAATCCATAGCACTGAAATGCAGCAATATATGTGCTAAATTTATTTGCATGTTTTCACACCTATATTCTGCCAATTGTTACATATGCAATATGCTTACAAAAAATTTCCTTCCCATCAAGATGTTTTGCTTTGAAATTTACTATTTTCCATTTTTTAATGTGCACAGAACTGCACGCTGAGGTAATACAACAAAAGAAATAATTGATTCTTTTCTTAAAATCTTGCAAACACAATTAGATAGTTGTTAACTTTATTTACAGGGGGAAAAAGCTTCACAACTTTATTTACCTATACTTATTATAAACAATAAATTGGAACTTATGTGAGCTGCCTTTACTCAGGATGACTTTGGGGAAAACAGTCAAGGTTTACTTTTCCACTTTTCCCTGAGGCTTACTGGTAGGTTGTTGCAAATGAGAATTAAGGTAGAAAATATCTGTTGTGGCAGGAGATGGATAACATTAAGTTTCAATGTGTAGCCTAGCTGCTGGATGCACATGCTGGATGAAGGTTACTGACACACTTGCAATGTGTCAGCCCTTCAAAGGGGCATATTTGCATTGTAAATTTATAACCAGGACTTTCTGATCTAGCTACAGCCAGACTGCAGGACCCCCTTAATTCCAGTCAGGAGCTGGAAAGAATGGTATCTCACAGAACTCTGTCTTTCACAACTCCAATGAGAAAGAAGAAAATACTTTGTTTGAAAATTAACTTTAAAGGTAACTTTTCAAAGAACAAATATTTGGTATACAGGAAATAGCGCAAATGTGAAAGGGCTGAGATTTGCTGAGGAAGTACTTTATAAGGAAAAATAAAAACAGGGTTTCTGTAGGGAAGAACAAGAGCGAAGATGAACAGATATCATGACTAGCAGAAAGAACACAAACATAGCTGTTGAAAGGAGCAATAAAACGGTAGCAGACTGAGAGCATATGGAATCAGGAGAGCTTTTAGGTAAGCAGGAGCTACCTAACTTTCGAAACAAACCTATTGTCCTCAAAGTATGTATTTTTCTGGTTATTAAAAAAAAAAAAAATCTTAATTGATTAGCAAAAGAGTTTTAGCTTAACTAAATTAAGTATCTGCACAACTGTCTACTGAAACAAAACTATTAACCCCTTGAAGTGAGAGATTAATGTTTCTTTAGGAGTAGGACTTGATTCCACAAGAGAGAATTGGTTCCAAGAACTGAGATTGCAGAGGAATGTTACATTGGCACTTTGATTTCTAAAAGATTTTTTTTTTAAATGAAGGAAAACATCAATATTATGTTTTGTTGGGTTTTCTTAACAAAGTAATGACCATCCAGGATTTTGTTAACTTATAACAGTGATATGGTACCTGACTTGTTTGAGATTTGACTGGGCTGATGACTGCTTTTTGCAGTAATTCACCTATCTTCACTGCTGGAAAATTAAGGTTAAGAGTTAAAAAGCTGAGTAGTACATGAGTCTTTTTAGGTTTTCCTTCACTTCAAATAGGAGAAGAGGACAAGAGATCATTGTGGAGGCCCAGGACAAATATATGAAACATGATAAAAATTAGACTGTGGAGTCCTAATATACATGATATACCATAATTGTTACTTAAGGCCTTCCCAATCTTTACGTCAGTTTCACTAAAACTGAAATATCATGCAAACCAGCCACAGAGATGTGAATATGTAAGAAATAAACCTTGAAAACTTTCATAATTTTGCATGTTATGTCAAAATTTTATCCCATTGAATTCAATAATAAAGCTCATGTTGATTTATATGGGAGCAGACTGCCTCTTTTTTACTGCCAATTTCCCTGACACAATTTTATTATAATATTATAATGCTATTTTTTAGAAGATGGTGAAGGTGATGAGCATTTGTCACACTTCAAGTAGGCCTGCCTTCCCTTTATACATATATATTTGCAAAAGCGAATATAACTTAAAAGCACAGCTATAAGGTCCTATTCAGGGCATAACTTCCATGTGTTTTCTGTAGACTGGCAGCTTGTGGTAATACATAGAAAAGGGAAAGCACAAACATCCCAGCACATTTGTAAATACATGACAGATTGTTTCCCTCTCATTCTCCTGGAATCTTGACTTCTAGGAAAATCCGGGTCAAGCTTGAACTTACAAGTGAAATATAATAAAATAAAAATAAAATAATAAAAAAGAGTTGTTGATACAGTAAAAAAGTTCATCTGTCATTTAAGTAAATAGCATGTTCATGAAGTCTGGATGATATTTTACAGATGGTAGTGGAGCAGGCTAGTAACATCATGTTCCTAAAATTACTACGAGTATTGTTCACATTACTATGTCATAATGAAACTTCATGGAGATAAATACTGCATTGATTCTTCAAAACACTGGAGATGATAAGCCATTAATAGAGGGAAAAAAGACCAAGTCTTGATTCACACAAACTGTTAGCACTCTGATAAAAATGTTTTTGAGAAAAGCACTTTGACAAGAAAAGGGCCTAACATTTTAATGCTAGCATGGCTATGGCTGGATGTAGATTATCTTGATTTTATATATCATATTTTAATATCTGCAGAACTGGAAACATTAGTGATATTCAAAATTTCTACTGAAAAACTATACTTTAATCAGTCTAGAAAGGTATTATATCATATCAATTCCCACCAGAAGTTTCTGTATACTAGCAACAGTTCTCTTTTTTGATTAAAAAGCTGTCAACACTGGCTCTGAAATGGTTAACATCAGCTTACTGTAGGAATAAGCAGTAGCATTTCTGATTCAGAAAAAAAGTCTTTAATTTTAAGATCAATTTAGATACCAGTGTCTGGAAATCTAACATGTGTTATTCAAGCAGAAGTTCAGATTAGAATCCTCAGTTTTGGATAATGCTTTTAAAAAGCGTCTTTGAGAAGAGTAAAAATCTCCATACAAACCACTCTCTGGTTCTTCAGGGCCTCATTACATGCAGTTTCCAGGGTATTTTTTATTGCCAGAAGAAATATAGCAGCCACTACAGGCTGGATAATCCACCCCAAAATCTCCCTCCACTCATCTGTCACTAAAATGTTTGGGATGTTGAAATTTCAGAACCGAAAATTTTCTAGAAGATAACATAAAACTGTGAAGCACTGAGAAAAGCATTCTTTCATCAAATATATCTATATCAAATTATGGTGGGACAAGTTAGTTAGGTAAAGGTATTGAAACTGTAGTTAACAAATAGCTTTATATTCATTCAAGAAAGTCAGTTGGAAATAGCTTTTTTAAAAGAAAATTTCACTTGAAAAATGATCTTGTGTCAATCCTTCTTCATATATATAACAATGACAAAATATCCTCATGTGTTTTCCTATGTAATGTTGTTTAAGTGGCATAATAAATACTGTCATATGGCCCTTCTGTGTACTAGCAGAAAAGCGCAATCCTTTATTTCTGTGCATGGATGCATTTGCACATTATAGAACTATGAAATATTTACAAAGGGAAGGTTAAATCAATACAGCTTTATAATTTGCACTCCTGTCATCTGGGACTTACATCATCTTGATTTAATGAAGAAAAAGGAGGAAGAATGTTGACACAGAGAAAAAAATATTAGATTCCTTTTTATTGTACATACAGAGGGTATTAAAGGATAATTCACTGGTGATTCATGCTGTAATTAATTATTGCACCTTTTGTGCTCAGGCTATTATTTGAGTTGTCTCATTTGTAAAACACAGAAACTAAATATTAAGCAAAACAGAAGGATGAAATGAGACACATTCAACAGAAAAGAAAAAAAAAATGTGCTTAACCAGTGCTGATAATTAGTGGGTTTCACATATAAACCGGTGTTTGGGTTAAAAGAAGAAACACAATTAATTTAGCAGAGTTTCCTATAGACTATGAAAGAAAACAAGCAAACAAACAAACAAACTCCAAACCTAACCAAACAAAAAAAAACCCAACACAAAAACAACCCCAAACAACCCCAAACAACCAAAAAAGAAAACAAAACAAATCAAAACCCCCAAAACTGAACATGTCAAGACAACATGAAGTCTGTAATTAGAAGAGCATATATATATTAATTAGTGATCTCACCTGGTTCCTTGGGTAGTTAGACACATGAATCAAACTAGCTTATATTGTCATTATTGAAACAGAGCATTAAGGAAGCTCTGACTTCAAATAGTTAACTGCTTGTAGGGTGTAAATCTCTCATCTGGGCCTACTGCTAGTGAGTTGTGAAAGCCTTTTGTGTGAGTTTATCTGTAGTTTTAGGGAAGAAATACAAGGGTCCTTGAATAAGAAAGAAGCCATTCAGCTAGACAAGGGATGCCTGCTGTAACCAATTCTGCTGCTGAGTCAGCAGAGATAAACGGGAGAAGAGACAGAACTCGGCCCAAGGTTCCTGTGAGGAAGACTCAAGGATGAAATAAACAACCCCCAGGAGACCCTAATGGATTTAACACGCATGCGATAATGGGTGGAGACTTATGTAAATGATTTATTGGGAAACTAATGAATATATAAACCGTTTCTTAGAAATATTACACAGAATTAAGTACCAGCTGTATATGTATCTCTCACCTTACACTGTAAGGCATGCACATTTTTGGAGGAGCTATGCCATGTGCATCTGGCGCAGTGAACAAAAAATGCCGACTGAACAGTACTTACGACTGTTGGGTGAACTTTCTTTGTTTCATTACACACACACATTTTTCAGATCAGTTCCACAGCAGGATAGGAATATATCCATTGCTATTCATTAAGGTCTAATTTCATTCATGTAAGAATGGCTAGCTTTCTTTTTTAATTTTGAATGCAGCTGAATGTGATATTCACAGTGTATAATTTATTTGATAAATCTATGGTGTACAGCTTTCTTTTTTCTGCAAAGAGACTTACATTTTTCTAAATAAAAATTTTCCAACATCAGAAATTGCTTAAGATTATATAGGAACATCTTTCTGAGTCTGTTGTTCAACAGCTACTAGTTTCTGCAGTACATTTTTACCATGCACTCATTCCCACTCATTATTTATACAGTATAAGAATTTATGCTCTTAAACAACATATTGATAAACTGTAAGAAGGAAGTAATAACCCTTTTTAAAACTCTTTTAAACACTTACCTCAATTATTATCACTTGCAAATATTAATTCAGAATCTATTATTTTGGAGACAGGAAAAGCTCTTGAATTTTTTTTCAGTTCCTGATAGCAAGTAAAGTTGATAGCAGGTAAAAATCATGATTACTGTGACACCCTTTTACAGACACATGTAGGCTCAGAAGTTTCCAAAGATATGACACTGGAGGTTCCCTGTAATATATCAAACCTGGAAGAAAGCTTTACAAAATAGTTCAGTACTTTTTCCATGTAACTGAATGTCTTTAGGGTTTCCACACATCACTAAAGACAGCTCCGTTACATTCTTATGCAAGTCAGAATCATGAAGCCAAGAGTAAGTGATGAAAAACAAACCATGGACAGTCTTTTGACCTTAGAATAAGTGTGAATTACTAGTGTGGACAATATTGTGAAATAACAATAAATCAATATTCATTAACACTAAACAGATTTGTTCCTAAGGCAACTGAAAAATCTATTTCTGTTTTGTTTGATTAATTGTGATACAGATAAGGTTGTTCTGGAAAATTAATAAGCTAGGCTTTGAGGTAGCAATAATTTTGCTAATCAAATATAATCTGTAATCTGACTAAGTATTAGTATCCTCAAAGAAAAAAAGGTGTGATTCCACCTCTCATAACTTAGATTATCAGCAAAACTTTATAATAACATTTTTCATGCATGTTCAGTCTCTCTAAAGAGTTGTGTGGTTTAGGAAAATGAATTGAAATAATAAAAACATCTTGATATTTTAAAATATACTACATAGAAATTTTGAGGAGTCTCTCATCCAAAATGTATTACTATTGAGATATCTGTAGTTACATCTTAAGAAGCAATCTAGCATATTCTATCTGGGTGATTTACCTCTTCTGTTTAATGAAACTTTGCCTTTAGGCATTTCTGTTTCAGTCTAAGAAGGTGTGTGTTGCCCTCCATCTCTGAAAACACTCCAAAGAGAAGAAAAAAAAAAAAAAGTATATAGCATTACCTGTTTCACTTCTGCTTTTCTACATCATCCTTTGAAGTTCAGCTATAAATATAGGTTGTAATGCACTCTAATGTGTGTTCCCTATCTAGTGATTCTGTGGAAATATTTTTGAAAATATTACTTCTTACTTACAACAACATAGATACTACCTGTTACCTGCCAACACATGCTACACAAGTAAGCTCACCCAAGAGCATGTTACTGATTCAGTTCTGTGTAAGTACCAGCTGATATTAGGTGTGATGTTACATTTGCAGGTCAGGCATACTACCTATCAAATGGGATTGTGGAAAACCAAGCCATTGCACAAAAGGCCATTGGGCAAATCACACCTGGTTTATAACAATAAATGAAATGTAACTGCTAAGATATGGTTAAGGGACAAAAGCCCTGTTCTGCACTTCAAAATATTTTCACTGGACCCACTAACTGATGACAACACTTACTTAAGGTTTCTGTGAACTTTGTGGGCAACAAGTTACAGAATCAAGCACTGACAACACAGTTTCAGACAAGGAATTTCAAGTGAAGTCAGAAAATCGTAGTAAATCTAGAAAGCACTACTGCATTGTTAGTACTAATTGTTGTTTCTGTGCTGTTGCATTTTATTACAGCATGTATGCAGAACACTTGACAGAAAGATACCCTTCATAGTCTACTCATGCATTCCCATTGCTACCTTTACATTTTTTTCTGTTATTTTAGGTTTCTCCTACTGTAACAAACACCAGAATGTCCAAGTGTTGTACAGAAAAGATGGAATTAATTTTTAATTTCACTCATTAAAACTTAATCCTAAGGAAGCAAAGAGGGAGTTTGTTACTTATTGATGATGAACAAAAAATTGCTATAGGATGCCTTAAGAAATAGATTTTAAGAAACATAATATTCCATAAAATAAAACAAACACCTGTGGTGCAAAGGTTGATTTGAAGAAAAGAGGACTGCTGCTATGGACAATAGTATCTGGTACTGAATTGAGCATTATTTTTTTCAGAGAAACCAAGATTATATATGTGAAAATGTTCTACCATAATGTTTTTGTCTTTCATACTGGAAGACTAATTGTAATGTAAAATTTTCTTAGGAGTAGTAGTGTGCAATTTTGCTACTCAACATTATTCAATACTGTTTTTATGTTTACTGTTATTGTACTGTTGTATTATAACTTTCTTAAAAGCACACATATTACTTGAAGGCAACAGTAGGGCTGGGAGTTAGGTTTTGTAGAGTAGATTTGTATGGTTTAGGATGGTTGTAGGACATAGTATTGACAAAAAGAAAAATTTAATTATCATTTTATTTGCTATGTTTCACTAGAGGTGATTACCAACTATAATTGACAACATAACAACCGTAAATATGTTATTTTAACTCAGTTAAGAAACCTGTGTCTGATAGATAGCATCCTGAGCATGGATTTATAAGGCCATTTGATGGTTCATTTTTTAAAAACTATGAGAAAAAGGAGCAACAAACAACAAATTAGCTTGAAAAAATGGCCCAAGTTTTTGTCTCTTAGAAGAATTTTTAACATCCACTGATCAATCCTCTATTGCTGAATGTGAAAGACTATATTACCAGAGACTTTCATCCACCTGTATTTGTCCATGCTACAAATCAACACACCATCTGGTATCCTGTGACCACTAAGCTCAAAGGTGAGCCAGGCTACAAACAGCAGAACACAGTAGTACTGAAATGGAAACACCAGGTTTCATATGCTAGGCCTGAAGAGAAACTGCACTGGTGGTACAGCAGCATGTTCTCCATTCCTCTCTATGGCTTTAATGTAAGGTGTTACAACCTTCTATAACGGATGTTTGCAGTTCATGGCTTCTATAGCAAGATGTCATTGGTGTACGGCATTTCCCTTGAATATGCCACAGCAAATGGGGTTGAATCATCAACCCAAACCTTTACTCACTGAAGTGTAACTTGCTTGTCAAGTGATTCTGTTGATTTTATGGTAATACTTGGCATTACTATTGGTTAGTAAATTACTAGGCATGTGTGAGGGAGGGAAGCACCGTGAAGATCATTGTCTAGATCTAAACACTACTGTTCTTATCTATGCTGGAGTGTTATGCAGATAAGAGTCTCACCGCCTTTGTAGAGCTTGTAAAGGTATAAAAAATATTGCTTCAGGTGAGTAAAGGACCTGGTCTATAATAACTGAAACTTTCCATTTAGTCAAAATATAATAAAACTTATCTATTATTATCTAACTTGTAGCAATTAGCTTTTGTTGTAGGCAGCAGGTTCCAGCTGGCATCACAACATCACTCCTACTAACTCACTTAAAACTTGGAGCATATGAGTATTTTGATTGCTATAGAAAAATGCTTAGTTTTTCTGATAAAGTCATCCCACATACTGCTCTTGATGTAACTGGCAGTCAGTCTGGCAGTTGAGAACCACAGGATCACAGAACTGCTGGAGTTGGAAGGGAAATCTAGAGATCATCTAGTCCAACTCTCCCACTGAAGTAGGATAACCTAGAACACTTTACACAGGACTGTATCCAGGTGGGTTCTGAATCTCTCAGAGATGAAGACCCCACAGCCTCCCTGGGCAGCTTGTTCCAGTGCTCTGTCACAGTAGTACTACTAGCCTACTGAGAAGTAACCTACTATATGACACATCGAGTATCATGGAAAATGGAAAAGGCTGGGTATGTTATCAAGTGAAAAACAGGAAGAAAATACCATCCTTTGGTAGAGTTTAGGACTTTTGTGAAAAGGTACTACCTTTTTGTACATCTTCCTTGTGAGTACTACAAGAACTGTTATCACTTTAAGAGAAAATAGATTATTGTCTTCCAAACAAAACACTCGCACATGGAAGTCTCTTGCCCACAGCTTGTTTTTCAAGGTGATTCAAATCCCTATAGAGCTCACTAAGGAGATACATCCCTGATACTTCCCATAGACATTTTGCTGAACCAGCCGCTCAATGTGCTCATGCTATACATCACTTTGGCACCATTTAAAAATTCTGGGACCTCACATGATCTTGCAGAAATTAATCACTGCTTAAAAGCCTGTGCTCCTGTGTTTATGAAGTCATTTGGAAAATCTGTGTGTAGCCATTAGTACTCTGAAGAGAGTGTATATGCAGGTAATGAACCACAGCAATATGTTACAGATGAGGTAGATAGTTTTCAAATTGATAATTAATATTTTGAAATATTATTTTATGTGTTCTGTGATGCATTGCAATGATCTTTCCAATCTTGCCTAAGTACTGAGTGGTGACAGTTGTAGCCTGAGATAAACACACAAGCACTCACTTTTAAAAAGTTATTAAAGCATGTATGTATATACAAGTATAAAAAATGGGCCAAATCCTCTTCTCTTTAACTTAATCCAAAATATACTTAACTTTAAATAACAATACTTTACAGAGAACAACAGCAATTTTTTTAATAAAACAGGCTAGATTAAGTTTTTCATCTTTCTAGTCTACATTTTTAAAATTAATATTTTGAACACAGGACTCAAGAATAAGGTGACATATACAGAACATTTTCTGTCTCAAAAGAATTTCACTAAGCCTCCCTTATTTGTTAATGGTAAATTCTGATCTACCATGAGGTATTGTTGTGCATAATTCAGACGGCACGTTTAATGGAAGTGAGCTGCACCAATGAAGTTGGATTTGGAGGGGAGAAGGGAGATGGCTTGTTTTTCAGAACAGGGTCAGCAGGCTCTTTATTAGAATTCCCAAAAGATTGCCTACTTCTAAATATTTACTTTGTTTACATGATTCAACTACCATACTTGAACAACAATTAGCCTCTTTAGTAAAATAAAATACATAGGAAAGTAAATATTCTATACTCTGAAAAGCTGTTTGTTCTAATGTATTCCTCTGTCAAGTTGTTTATCATTACTGTACTTAAAAGTGTTAATGAGTGTGGGATTATTTTAATTTTAGCAATTTAATTTTGAACTACATAAGAAGCACCTTGGAATGTGTGTGTTCAAGTTTCTCTTTAATGGTCATGAAATGATTGGTGTGCTAAGATGTGAGAAGGCTGTTAGATTATTAGAGGTAGCGAGCACTAAACTTCTGCCACTCATTAAAATCAGTTGTACAAGCTCAAGAGTTTAATAGCTGCTGAAAACTTTTATTCCAGTTAGCCTAAAAATAAAAGCAAATATTTCTAAAATATGTGACATGATCTACATGACTTGTTAAATGTATACTCATACAAAAGAAAAAAAAGAAATCTACCTCAAATACATCAGATTATTTCTATCAATTTCTATTCATTGTTTATTGTCAAATTTTAAATAAATCAGACAGTTTTAAATGTTAGTAAGGAAATGTATATTTTAACACTTTTTTTAAGGTATGCTAAAGTTTATCATAAATAGTTGCCATTAAGAAATAAATTTGGCAGATTAATAATGTAAATAGTTATATTTCCCTAAAACAGGACTTATAAGAGAAATGTCTGTTTACAGTTATAGGGATATTGAAACACTCTTCATCTTAAGTCTCATCTTTCCACCTTTGCCTTTTCTCAGGGCTATATTTCTGACCTGTGGCTCCTCATTCCAATTGCTTTTCATGTTCCTGTTTTTGTTTCCAAAATGCATTATAGTAATAACCTTATTCTTACCTTGTTTTTGTTAATGAAATCATGTAGCATCCACAAATTACTTTCTATGAAGGCTTTGCTGCTTATCCATTTTCATTGGTAATATCCTATGAAGTGCCAGAATATGGACTTACATGTATTCATGTGTCTGTTTATATATGTAGCTCTTTTTTATCTTAGTCCTTGTAAAAGGATTGAAAAAAACAAGTTTTCCATTTTATTTCCCCTCTTGAAGAAATGTTAGTTTTTTAAAATTAATTTTCATTGTGAATTTCATGGAAACAACATTATAATCTATTCAAGGAGATATACAGTGGTAATTTAAGCCAATTGTGTTTTTTGTTATATGTAAAGTCAAAGTCCCACGGGACAATACCAGAAGTTTTTATATGATCTCCACTGCTTAGCAAGTGCAGACATCCACCTTCCTCCTCGTGTTTGGGACCTGCACAGATAGTATTTGGGGGCGGAGTTAGTGAGAAGCTTCGTATTTAGCTCCACTGGAGGAGCTTCATTACTTATAAAAGAAAATCTGCTGACCCTTCTTCATGGCACAATGGAATTTCACTACAACACTCTTAGACAATATCTGAAGCAGCTTTGAAAACAGGCTTTTGTTAGTTAAGAAACTGATATTAAAACTAGTGTCTAATAATGATGGACAAATGAGGTTCAAATTGGCTCCAAAAAGAAAAATCTGAAATTATCCAAACTTCTCCAGTTGGAAATTAGACAGAAAGTCTCACAATAACAGGGTTTTGGTGAGATTTTCAGTGTTCTCTAGTTTTAGCTGGATCTATTACAAAGAAAAAAAAAGCTTTTCTTGTGGAATTCATTATTTCTGCTTTGAGCCCTTTTACTAACTAGAAGCCACAAAGCTCTATGAGGATTTCAAAAGTTTGTGTGTGATTTTATAAATTCCTTGTAAGAAAAACCATACACACAAAAAACCTTCACTTCTGGGTGAAGTTTAAACCCACATAAACACTCACTGGGTTTAGATATAAAAAGCTAAAAATATTTTCATAAAACCTATTAGATTCACAAGAACTGTGTCTTATTTCCAGAATCATGTTATTCCAAACTAGGAAAAGGGAGGTTATTGTACAAATCATATTTCCCAAGAAAAGTCTTCAGAAAACATGTCAGAACAACTGCAGTGGTTTTAGCTGGATTTTTTACCCTGATATTGAAGTTTTATTTAATTTCTAAAGATATTATGAACCAGAGTAGTTTCAACAAATGGGCCACATTTTTGCAAACAGATCCCCAACTCAGGAACATCTCAACAGCAGTACATGCAACTTCTTGCATACATTAACTCCTCCAAACCAAAACTGGTGGATTCACTGCATAACTGTGAAGATATGCCTCATACTTTCCTAAACTTTCTCTTTGCCTGTGTTTCTTCCTGGCAAACCATACACAGTGTAAATTCAAGAACACCACAAAGTAAAAACCACCAAAGTAAAGCTTTTTAGATGATACACCATTTTTTCCCAATTTTTCTTCGAATCTTGTTTTCTAAACCCAAATTTCTGGAAAACCATTGAGACTGTATAGATACAAGTTTACAAAAACAAAAAGCAAAAAACCCACAAACATACCAAAAAATCTAACCAAACAAAAAAACCCCACCCAAATAAAACAACACAACAACAACAAAAAGGTAAAACAAAAAGCACACAAACAAAGAAAACCAAACAACCAAAAAGGATATAATTCACTTTGCTATCACAAGCACCAGGGTACCCCACAGTGAATAGCTGTGAAAAATCAGTAACATCAGATGAATGGCCTTCATATTAAAGAGTTTAAATTGAAAAGGAAGGGTGAAGACAGTGGGAGGTGGCCTATATGGGAGAACTAGTGCTTGTGTCCTTTTCTTCACAAATAAATGAAATGTGAAAGAATCACAGAGAAAAGCAAGGACATGTGAGTGTTTGAGCAACCCTTTGAAACAAGCTACACACAACTAACTACATACAAAAACTGCAAGTTTGCGATTTATTTCTGAAAAACACAGCACACTGGGGAAACTGGTGGACAAGCAGACTAGAAGAGGAGCGCTGCTGGATCTTGTGCTCACCAACAAGGAGGGCCTTGTTGAAGCAGTGGTGGTCAATGGCAGCCTTGGCTGCAGTGACCACGAGATGGTGGAGTTCAGGATCCTGTGTGGAAGGAACAGAATACCCAGCAGGACCAGAACCCTGGACTTCCACAGAGCAAACTTTGGCCTCCTCAACCAATTGTTAAGGGAAGTCCCATGGGACAGAGTGCTAGAAGGTAAAGGGGCTCAAGATAGCTGGTCAACATTCAAGGACCACTTCTTGCAAGCACAGGATCAGTGTGTCCCAATGGGTAGAAAATCTAGTAAGGGAGCTAGGAGACGAGCATGGTTAAAAAAGGAACTGCTGAGCAAACTCAAGTGGAAAAGGAAAATCTATAGATCGTGGAAGGAGGGGCTGGTCACTTGGGAGGAATATAGGACTGTTGTCAGAGAATGTAGGGAGGCAACTAGGAAAGCTAAGATGAGGATTGGGTTAGGGATCAGTTGAGTAATCTGGACATCCATAAATTGATGGGTCCGGATGAAATGCATCCAAGGGTGCTGAGGGAGCTGGCGGAGATCATTGCTAGTCCACTCTCCATCATCTTCGGTAAGTCATGGGTAACAGGAGAGGTGCCTGAGGACTGGAGGATAGCAAATGTCACTCCAGTCTACAAAAAGGGCAAGAAGGACAATCCAGGTAACTATAGACCAGTCAGCCTCACCTCCATTCCTGGAAAGGTGATGGAACAACTTGTCCTTGGTACTATCTCTAGACATATCAAGGACATGGGGGTCATCAAGAGCAGTCAACATGGTTTTACCAAGGGTAAGTCATGTTTGACTAACCTCATAGCCTTCTATGAGGAAATTACTAGGTGGATAGATGATGGTAGAGCGGTAGATGTGGTCTATCTTGATTTCAGTAAAGCATTTGACACCATCTCCCACAGCATCCTTGTAGATAAGTTGATCAAGTATGGGTTTGATGATCAGGCAGTGAGGTGGATCAAGAACTGGTTGAAAGGAAGAAGTCAGAGAGTTGTGGTCAATGGGGCAGAATCTGGTTGGAGGTGTGTGACTAGTGGAGTCCCTCAGAGGTCGGTACTGGGACCGGTGTTGTTCAACATCTTCATCAACGACCTGGATGAGGGTACAGAGTGTGCCCTCAGCAAGTTTGCTGATGACACCAAGCTGGGAGGAGTGGCTGACACACCAGAAGGCTGTGCTGCCATTCAGAGAGACCTAGACAGGCTGGAGACTTGGGCGGGGAAAAACCTGATGAAGTTCAACAAGGGGAAGTGTAGAGTTTTGCATTTGGGGAAGAAAAACATAATGTACCAGTACAGGTTGGGGGCTGACCTGCTGGAGAGCAGTGTAGGAGAGAGGGACCTGGGGGTCCTGGTAGACAGGAGGATGACCATGAGCCAGCAGTGTGCCCTTGTGGCTAAGAAGGCCAATGGCATTCTGGGGTGCATTAGAAAGGGTTTGGTTAGTCAGTCAAGAGAGGTTCTCCTCCCCCCCTATTCTGCATTGGTGAGGCCGCATCTGGAGTATTGTGCCCAGTTCTGGGCCCCTCAGTTCAGGAAGGACAGGGAACTGCTTGAAAGAGTCCAGCGCAGAGCCACAAAGATGATTAAGGGAGTGGAACATCTCCCTGATGAGGAAAAGCTGAGAGAGCTGGGTCTCTTTAGTTTGGAGAAAAGGAGACTGAGGGGTGACCTCATCAATGTTTACAAATACGTAAAGGATGAGTGTCAAGAAGATGGAGTTAAGCTTTTTTCAGTGATGACCAGTGATAGGACAAGGGGTAATGGATACAAATTGGAGCATAGGAGGTTTAAGGTGAATATCAGAAAAAATTTTTTTACTGTAAGAGTGACAGAGCACTGGAACAGGCTGCCCAGAGAGGTTGTGGAGTCTCCTTTGCTGGAGACATTCAAAACCTGCCTGGACACCTTCCTGTGTGATGTACTCTAGGTGACCCTGCTCTGGCAGGGGGGTTGGACTAGATGATCTTTTGAGGTCCCTTCCAACCCCTAGGATTCTATGATTCTATGATTCTATGATTCTATGATTCTATGAAAGCTGCCAGGCTACTTAGCTTGATACGTTCAATTCCTGACCAGTGGTATGTAGAGACATTTTAGTCCTGCCCTTGAAATCCTAAAAGAGATGTACAAAAGGCAAAGGATTAATTAAAAGAACTATTTTCTTAATTTAACAGGTGGCAACTGCAGCAAGAATCCATACAGGTTTTTTCATTGCATCTTTCAATGTAAGGCAAACTACTGTAGGGTGTTTTTTTTCCTTTAGAATGCATCGTCATGATTTTTTTCTCCAACTTTTTTATATTTGCTTGACAACCTCCTTGCAGTTACCAGACAACAATACATTTCTATCTGAAGTAGCAAAATAAGGTAGGAAATAATTTCTTCATTCCATTTCTTCATTTTTTGTAAAGCTAAGTCTTTCTAGAGACAAACTTCATTCACTGCATAGGCTGGGAAGTGAATACGATAATCTCATGCCTCAGTTCTGCTTGATTTTTCATGCTGTTTGAACCCTAGTTTAAGTGTGAAGTTCACTTAATTTGAATTTGGACTTTGGGAGTGCTTTCAAAGAATGTGTTTGTGTTTTGATCTGTTATTTAATCCTTTCTTCCGAAGGTAATGAAGAAAATCAGGCCTGAACTGAGTGACCAGGTATAGCAAAAGAAGTTTCTTCCACATTGCCTTTATCCTTACTTCAGTAAACTGTATTTTTCCTTTGTTTGAGCCATTAGCGTGACTCTTCTGTTACCACTTTTATTCCTGCAGAGTACCTGTGGCTGAAATGCCTGATTCCAATAAGTTATTTCCATGAAATAGAGACTTCAGAAATTGCCAAGTTATCTCTAAATCAAACTGCAGTACTCTATCAAAAAGAACTTTGCAAAATAATGAATTTCTCAATTCCCAAATTGTCAATCAAATAATAACATCTTAGATATTTCTGCAGAGCAAGGGTAAATAAAAGTTACATGCCTATCAGAGAAAAGAAATAAAGAGTTTTGGAATAAATTTAAGTTCTCTCATCATCTCTAATTGTCACTTGTTGTAGATGTCAAACTAACAGAGTAGCAGAATCTAATTTCCTTGTTTGATTCACCATGAAATTAAATTGAACCCACAAGTTTTATTTTCACCTGACAAATTCACCCAACACTATTTAAATCTAGCTAATCAAGTACAGCTATCTCCTGCACACACTCATGTCTGCTACTACACCTCCGATTTGCAGTATCCCACATCCACATCTCCCTCTGACAACCAGGCATTGGAATACATTTACAGTCTTGCAAGGTGTAAAGGAATGCATAGGCATAGTTTGCAAAACCAGCAGCAAATGTATAAAGTCACAGAGCTACTGCTGAAAGGTGATGGGCAGGAAGGGGGGTTGGGGGGGGAAGTGTTCAAAGTTTGGAAAACAAGAGTGCAGACAAAATCTCTAGGATGATCTTTGAATGCATAACAACCAAACCTAAAGGTGTGGGTTTTTTTCATAAATAAGCAGCTTATTATCATTTTTACTTTGCTAGTCAAAAATAAAGAAAACTATGGTTGATATCTAAGATATCACATATCCCATAGTGTGTCAAACATTACGCTATACTGGGTGCAGTATACCTATAAATGCAATTAATTTGAGGTCTGGCTACCTACAAGGCTGTCTCTTAATTGGGTGAGACTCAACCACAATAGCTCTGGTTGTAACAACTCAGGTCATCAACAGAGAGATGGGCCTGTTCATTGATAAATTATATTTCCCATCAATAAATAGTCCAGGGGTCACATCACCCTCCAAAACAGAAGGGAAATGCATACAATATGAAAGGTATTTGACCTCTTGTACTCCCTTTTAAATTGAAGCTTCTCTCCTTTTGAGATTGAGAGCAGAGGCTGTGATATAGGCTGTAAATGGCAAGAAGGACTCTGGATGTACTTCTCTGTAAGCCCAAATTGTGATTATGCTGAGGAGAAACATGAGGCTTTGTTTCTTCCTTCCCAGAAAGAGAAGGACAGAATGCACACAAAAAACAGCGATGCGCAAAATACTGCTTCCTCAGCTGCTGTTCATACAACCCTGTTACCAGTGAAAGGAGGGCCTGGTGGGTCACTGGGCTGCAATTTCATAGAATCATAGAATGGTTTGGGTTGGAAGGGACATTAAAAATCATCTAGTTCAAACCACCCCTGCATGAGCAGGAACACCTTCCACTAAATCAGGCAGCTCAGAGCCCCATCCAACCTGGCCTTGAACACTGTCTTACCACACTTACACTAGATTTCTTCTTTACAATTCTCCTGAGGTGGGGCAGTGCATTGCAGACTGTGTCCTTAGGGCAGGATCTAGTTCAGCCACTTTGTTTCAGCAGCTGCCTTCTTGGCAACTGTTTTCTCATGGAAAAATTCTGCAAACAGGTACAAGGAACGAAAGGCATCAAAGAGATTACTTAACTGTTCTCTTTCGCCATTAAAGTAACACAGCTAAACTATTTTGGCTCTCTTAAAGTGCAATTTTGTGCTGTTCTTCCCCACCCAGCAGGTTTCTTCTGTTAGGCTGACACTCCTAAGCTTCCCTTCTAATGAGGTAAATCAGCTAAACATTAAAGAGTCAATGAATGATAACAAATGACAGAAAAATTACATTAGACCACAGAGAAAAGTGACAGCTCTCTTTCAGGGCAGAAGAATGTGTTCCCTTGTACCAATCCAGAAGCTGCAAACACAATATAACAGTTACACTGCCTGTAATCACAGTTCCATTCCAGATAGATAACTGGGTCTAAAGTATATCAAGGTGATACCCTTGACTATTTTGAGGCGAGACATTCAAGTTTTTCAGAGGCACATATTCTCCCTCCCAGACTGCATTCAAGCTCTTATTAGCTTCACACACTTCCCATTCTTATCTGTCTTTACAACTTTTTTCCCCTCTTGCAAAGAAAGAATTCAGCTCAAAAAGCTAAGAGGTTTTTTTCCTTCAAGGCTGCAAAATCGTTTCATGGGTCATCCATCTCAGACCAAAAGAGTGTGTTGTTTCCAATACCTCCTAACTGCAGTGATTTCCTTTCCAGAATTTTTTCCATTGCTTTCTGTCCTCCTCCTTCAGCTTTCTGCGCATCTGTTCTATATTGTCCTGGGTTGAGCCAGGATTAAGCCAATTTTCCTTTTGCTGATTTTTTTTTTTTTTTTCCTTCAGTAAGCTTTCTTTTAATTAGCACCAGTGTGTTCTAATTAAGGCTGATAAGAACAGAATGGTTTTTTTTGTAACTGCTGGGTCTTCAAGGTCACACCTTCACTCTGCCAGCTCAGACACTATGGGGAGATCTATGACACACACACCCCCATCCCCCCCCCATAGGAGGCTGAATTAGACAGCAAAATTGGCCAGAGATATTCCATTCCATATATCTATGTAAGCTCAGAGGAAGGTCAGAGATCATAGAAGACAACTTCCTTCTTGCTTCTTCTTCCCTTCTCTTCCCTCCATGGCCAGTGTCCAGGGAGGACTCTGCCCATCCAACACTGTCGACCCCCAGGCTCAAGCTCTCCTGACCCTCATCACTCTCCTCTGTCCAGCAGCAGCTCCAGGATTTTTTGGAACTGTTTGCAGCTAAGGAGATGCTGTGGGAGTTGCTGGGGGAGGAGGGAGGCGAGAGGCTTTGCAGATACCTGAACATATTTGTATATAATTGTATATATTTTCTTTTATCATTAGTGTTAAATTAAACCTGTGTAGTTTAGTTTTCAATCCAGCCAAGTCTCTCTCTTTTTCTCTCTCTCCTTCCCTACCCGGGTGGGAGGAGGAGGGGATTGAGAGCATTGTTGTCGGACCTGAGTCGGACCTAAGTCAAACGGTGACACACATATTTGGGGAATTCAAATCCTCACATAGCAATGCAATAGAAGGGTCTTCTTACAGATTATTTTATACTAAGCAGTTTTAGCGTATTTAACCAATATCACCAGAATTTCACTTTTATATTCCAGTTATTAAACTCAGTTTAACTACGAAATACTGAATTTAGCACAAGATGTTATATACCTTCCATTGTTTTTCACTAACGTCATCTTTTTAGTCATCCTGCTATTCTCTCAAATTAAGGCACCTTATTTCATCCTAAGAAGACCCTCTGTCATAAAAACAATGTATAAATGCTACTTTGATACAGAATGAAAAGTGTACTATTATTATGTACTTTGAAATAGTTATATTCCCTTTAGTTGGAAGTGACATGTTATGTCTATATTAACACAGGAAATATGTACTTTATTCCTTTATGAACATTTTTCCTTTTGGGTAAATGAATGCAGTGCCTTAGAAAGAGAAGATATTAGGCATCAAACTCATGTCTGGTCAAACTCCTTTGAAGATTATGAAGAGATTAATTCAGCCCCATATGTACACACACACAAAAAAAAAAAAGCAGTTAGATTGCCAGACACTTCAACCAGCAAGAATATTTTATGGTGGAAGCCAAGAGCAGCTAATGAGAAAAATACATTAATTTATTTTGGAAAATATCTTAGGCTTGGTTTGTAGTGTCCTGAGAATTAACATTACCTGTTTCTTCAATGGAATTAACATTCTGGAAGTTACTAAGAATAGAAAAACACTGAAGGATTTAATTGTATGTTTGGGAAAAAAAAAAAAAAAAAAAAAGGAACTGAAGTATAACATGAGAAATTTGTTCCCTGCACTACAAATGTTGGAGAAACAGCCTTCTCTTATTCAGAACTAGACAGTGCAAGAAGGATACATCGAGTACTAGCCCATGATAATGAAAAAAGAGCTGGAAAAGTGAAAAGTTGCATGTAGGTACCACTCTATATCCTGTAATAACACATGCTTCAAGCAGCACAATTGGGTTCCACCATATCTTAATTACACATGCTATAAAAGACACTATACACAGAATTCTATACACAATGGGAAATGATTGAGTAAAAACCCTGCAGATAAAGACTTGAGGGTACTGATTAATAAAAAAATTGAACACGAGCCAGCAATGCAGACTTGCAGCCCAGAAAGCCAATCACATCCTGGGGTGCATCAAAAGAAGCTTCACCAGCAGATCAAGGGAGGTGATTCTCCCCTCTACTCCACTCACATAAAGCCCCACCTGGAGTACTACATCCAGTTCTGGAGTCCCCAACAAAAGAAGGACACAGAGCTCTTGAAGGTAGTCTAGAGAAGGGCCACAAGGATATCAGAGGGTTGGAGCAGCTCTCCTATGAAGACAGGCTTGGGAGAGTTGGGGTTACTCAGCCTGGTGTGGGTCATGGTGGCGGAGAGGGAAGGGGGGGCTGCCCGGTAACTGCTGCCTGGAGAAGCCAAAAGGGGAGGCACCTGTACCCGCTCCATGGGATCTGAGGGATTGTCGCCTGGCTGGAGCTGCCCGAGCCTAACACCGCAGCCAAGCCGGACTGGAACCGCAGCTGCCTGCCCAGTCCACCTGCCGCTCTGCCCGGGATTGGAGCCCTCAGCGACTCACAGAGGAGCTGCGTCTGCTGCTGCTGCTGGACGTTCACCCCTGGTACCAGGAAGCCGAACCCTACAGACCTGCTGCCGGGCCCTGCCAGCCACATCCCGAGAACCACACTCCACGGAAGGGTAAATTCACACACACACACATGCACACACACAGACACAAACACAGTCTCTAGCTTTCCTGCCGGGCTCAGTTCCTACCCTTTTACTCCATTGATTCCACACCTCTCCCTCAGAGTGTACATTTAATGAGACCATAGTACCTTTGAATTATTTCCCTGACATACCTCTAGCCTACCTCTGCTGAACGTTGGTCCCTCCATTTGTATTAACCCTTAATAAACCGGTTGATTAATAAACTAAACATTAGTCTCAGTAGGAATTTGTGAGCATGGTGAGGGGTATTCTAACTACCACTCTAAAATGCAGTCCCGCAGCGGCCATTCCTCCGTGAGCAGCAAACGTCACGTGTGACCCTCAGTCTCATTCACAAAAGCCTCCACACTGGGGGGACGTTATAGAAGCCTCCTGACAGCCGGGAGCCCCTGGCATCGCCTTGTGACACCTGGAGAAGAGAAGGCTCTTTTTTGCAGCCCTTCAGTATTTGAAGGTGGCCTATAAATGAGGGCAGACTTTTCACCAGGGCCCATAATGACAGGACAAAGGGTAGCAGTAGATTTAGATGGGAGACAAGGAAGAGGGTGGTGAGGCACTATGACAGTTTGCCCAGGGAAATTGTGGAAGCCCCATCACCAGAAGTGTTCATAGTCAGGTTTGATGAGGCTGTGAGCAACTTGATGTGGAGAAAGAAGTCCCAGTCCACAACAGCTGGGTTGGACTAGATGATCTGTAAAGTTTACTTCTAACCCAACCATTCCATGTTTCTATGGGTCATGTAGCTTAGTACTGTTACATCAGTGATGGCCTATATGGTTCATAATCTTTAAATTTCTTAAGAAGAAAAAATAAATGAAAATAATCTCTTCCACTTAATGGGAAATAAGGTTACCTGAATAGATATTAGGTCAAAAGATGGAGGGAACCACAAGGAGAATTGGCAGGAAACAATAATTCCGAGAACAGGAGCAAAGAATTTCTGAAACCAGATGTATTCCTTAATATCATTGAAAATGTAAGAAATTTTTCCACAGTGTTTAAAAAAAATAAAAAATATAAATCTTTAGAGCACTGTTTACTTCTTCCTACTTACAGAGTATATTATTTCAGGATAATTTTTGCAGTGGAGCTAATTTCCAGGCTTATGCTCTACATAAAAATCCTTCAAAGAAGATAAGGGGCGAAAATCCTAATGAAAACAGCAAAAATTTTTACACATCCTGTTGTTCTTCCATGTGTCAATTGCAGAGATGCACCTATTGTCCCTCTAATGGTTCCTTGGCTGGTTTTGGAGCAGGGAGAGCTTCCCAGCTTCTTACTGGAGCCACTCCTGGAGCCCTTCCCCTGCTACCAAAAAACCCACCAAACCAAACCATCATGCTAAACAAGATACATGAAAAACTGGTGAATAAAATTAGTTGTAAATCCTTGAACAATAAGACCTAGGAGAGTTCTACTGAAGCCAATGGTCACAGAATCACAGAATCACAGAATCTTAGGAGCTGGAAGGGACCTCAAAAGATCATCCAGTCCAACCCCCTGCCAGAGCAGGATCACCTAGAGCACATCACACAGGAACATGTCCAGGTGGGTTTTTAATGTCTTCAGCGAAGGAGACTCCACAACCTCTCTGGGCAGCCTGTTCCAGTGCTTTGTCACTGTCACAGGAAAGAAGTTTTTTCTGATATTTACATGGAACCTCCTATGTTCCAATTTGTACCCATTGCCCCTAGTCCTATCACTGGACATCACTGAAAGAAGCCTGGCTCCATCATCCTGACACTCCCCCATAACATATTTGTAAACTTTGATGAGGTCGCCCCTCAGTCTCCTCCAGGCTGAAGAGACCCAGCTCCCTCAGTTTTTCCTCATAAGGGAGATGTTCCACTCCCTTAATCAACTTTGTGGCTCTGAGCTGGACTCTTTCAAGCAGTTCCCTGTCCTTCTTGAACTGAGGGGCCCAGAACTGGACACAATATTCCACATGTGGCCTCACCAGGGCAGAGTAGAGGAGGAGGAGTACGTCTCTTGACTTATTAACCCTTCTAAAACACCCCAGGATGCCATTGACCTTCTTGGCTACAAGGGCACATTGCTGGCTCATGGTCATCCTCCTGTCCACCAGGACCCCCAGGTCCCTTTCTCCTACACTGCCCTCCAACAGGTCAGTCCCCAATCTATACTGGTACATGGGGTTTTTCTTTCCCAGATGCACGACCTTACACTTTCCCTTGTTGAATTTCATAAAGTTTCTCAGTGGCCAGTTCTCCAGCCTGTTCAGGTCTTGCTGAATGGCAGCACAGCCTTCTGGTGTGTCAGCCACTCTTCCCAATTTTGTGTCATCAGAAGACTTGCTGAGGGTACACTCTGTTCCCTCATGCATGTAATTGATTAATATATTGGAAAGTACTGGTCTCAGTACCAGCCCCTGAGGGGCTCCACTAGATACAGGCCTCCAATTAGACTCTGTCCCATTGACCACAATTCTGACTTCTTTCCTTCAACCCATTCACAATCCACCTCATTACCTGATCATCCAGCCCACACTTCTTCAGTTTAGCTTCAAAGATGCTGTTAAAGACAGTGCCAAATGCTTTCTTGAATTCAAGATAAACCACATACATTGCACCACCATAATCTATCCAACTGGTTATGTCCTCATAGAAAGCTATCATTTTGGTTAAACATTAATTCCTCTTGGTAAAGCCGTATGGATTCTTCCTAATGACTCTCTTATCCTCTAATTTCCTTGAGGTCTGTTAATGTGTTATGAATATATTCAACACCTAATAATTGTGTGACAGTAAGAAGAGTCCTTGGAAAATTAATTCTCTGTGTTTAGCATGGTCTTGATACCTTCGTGTCATAAAAACGGAACTGTTAATGTCAACCCCTCATCTGTAGTTCTAATACTGCTTAAGCCATACACAAACTTGTAAATTATTAACAACGCCTTTTAAATCAGCATTTTATGTGAAGTTAAGTGGGGAGTGAAGCCTTCGTAATTGATCATATTTCATGGAGACTTGACTTTTCATGAATTCATCTCAGTGTCATCTTTCATACATATTACAGTATCAGTTCATTAAAATTCTCAATACAGTGCTAAACCTGGTCAGACTGAAACAGGGCTGACAAACCTCCTGTCTGCTGCACAGATAACCAGACCTTATGAAGGTGAAATTAGTTTTCAGAATCTGTACTGTTCACTTGATTCATTCTGTCATAGAAGTCGTATGACTTAATGTTTCCTGCATGGGCTGCCACAGTCATGCAAACATAACCTGATAACACATTATCAAGAGCGCTCTGGAGAGCTAACAGCAATCTAACATCTTTCTACCAAGTGTGAAGTTCCATCTGAAATGTGCATATTTGATAAGCAGTTCGTCTTCTTCTATCTGTGGTTTTCATTTTCAGACAGTAAATCTTTTCTGCTCCAGTGACTCCTGTGTT
Source organism: Apus apus (assembly GCF_020740795.1). Taxonomy (NCBI): domain Eukaryota; kingdom Metazoa; phylum Chordata; class Aves; order Apodiformes; family Apodidae; genus Apus; species Apus apus. The sequence continues at coordinate 41,914,949 of NC_067312.1, read as the reverse complement.
GAAAAAAGCTGGCTCAGAAATGCAGTAGGTGGCCCTACATGACAGTATGTGGACTGGCAGAGCCCACAGGGATAGACAGGTTTCACCACTATCCCAGGACAGTAGCATGGACAGGAGCAGCTCTACCTTGTGCCACCCAGTCTTTTTCAATGAGATGGTCTTTCAAGTATCATGTTAAAAATTGTCTTGAACTCAGTTTTATTACTGCTTGGTCCTTAGTTTTGTGATCAGATACAATATATAGGTGATTTATCTTCTTGAAGCTATATTGTTAGCAGGTATGCAGTGCTATGTATGAAATCTATTTTTCTCATGTAACGTCTGTACATAACCTTAGTAAATTCCAGAATAATTTCAGGCAATGACAAGTTTCATGGATTATCAAAGTAGTGCTTTGCTCACATCTCTACATCTCTAGCCCTCAGCAGTTTGCAGTCTGAATATCTGTACCCACACTGGCAAGGATGACTCTATCTTTCATACCACACTAATGAAGTCCATTAAATAATATTAGCTGCTTCTGTTATTTATATTGTAATAAAACAACAAGCTATCATATCAGTTTCTACATTCACATACCCAAATGTCAAACCACAGCACTTTTTGGGAGCTACAATTTACTATTGACATCTCTAGCATAAATTACTCTTGAAATTAATGCAGTAATAGTTTTGTTTCGTTGTGGGTTTTTTGTTTGTTTGTTTTGGTTTTGGTTTTGGTTTGTTTTGTTTTTTGAGAAAGGAAGGTCTCCACAAATCATCTTAGCAGCTGTCTATCCCTGGTATCTTACAATCCTCCATGCAGTGGCTTAAAAAGTCAGATGTTACTGCTATTTCTAGCTACTGGAAACAGGCTGGTGGAAGAAGCCCCAGGTAGCCACCTTGAGCTGGAGGAGCCCATTCATGGGGCAGATTTAATGCAACTCAGCAGCTGTGGCTCTATTATGGAATCACAGAATTACTGAGGTTCAAAAAATCCTCTGAGATCATCAAGTCCAACATATGACATAACACCACCACATTGGTTAGACCATGGTACTAAAGGGTGAGAAATATTCCCTTGATTGCTGCAGTTATTTCACAGCAACAGTACACTGGTTGTCCAGATTTGCAGCTATTCAAAAAGAATTTTAAAATGCCTTTTTTTTTTTGCCTTTTTTTTTTTTTTAATTTTCAAAACATTTGATAGGGGAAAAAAATTAAGTATGAAATGTCAGCATTTTATTTCTGGTCTAATGGGCTGACAGTGCAGCTTAACTGAATATGACGACCTTGATGAAAACAGTAAACAACACTAGTTATAAAAGGACACACAATGGAAGTGACTAGAATTGTGCTGGTTATATTTTATCAAGAACATTTCAAAAATTAGCCCTGAGCATTGCTGAATTTTTTAATCTTTTAAATGTTGCAAATGGAAGTTCTTGCAAAACATGTTTTAGTGAAAAGTAACGGACAGAAAAAAGCCATCAGAGTTTCACTGCTTTAACTGTTCTCCTCACATCTGTTTTGTCATGACAATTCAATTTTACTGAAGTGAACAACGGAGTTTTCTGGCTTGTGAGTTGTTTGCTTCAACATGGAAAGACAAGAAGAGCACTCACATTTTTCCTCCCAAACACCTGCTGTGCACGTTTTATTTCCTTCAAAAGTCTGATGCAAACTATGAAATTAAGTGGAACACTTCTCCACCTGGATTCTCAAAAAAGATAGCAATCTGCATATAGGGTGAGCAATATAACTATATGCCATATGCACTGTACAAAATCCTCTCTTACACAGACCTGCTAAACATTATTAAATGAGCACTACCAGTTCTGCATTGTGAGGAGTCCAGTTGAGTTGTATCAGGAAGAGCAGAGGCAAAAATTAGAACAAGCACAAGCTTTTCAGCAGCAGATCCACCCTCTCCATGAATTGCAGTGGCTAAAAGAGTCCCTCTTCTGTCCCTCCAAACTCCCTTTGAAATGGCCATTTATAGTATAATGTCTACATCTACTTAGATGTTTTTTATTACTACTAAGGCAAAACCAGAAGAGAGGAGCAAGTGATCGACAAACAAACATTTTTATTTTCTTGCCAACCAACTTGCAGTGGGATTGTATTAAGAGTCAACAAATGATGGACACACAGTTTTCACTGTCTTGTGGTTAGTCTGATGTGGACATTAATTCACTGCAGTTGCAGATTTTGTACTGGTTTGCCACAAGTATTTATATGAGTACTAGGCAATGCACAGTTAATTTAGGTTAGAAAAGGAAATACCTTCAAACTGTTCTTGAATTAACTTGATAACCCCTCAGAAACAACAATGAGCACAGTTAATTATTACAAGAAAAATTGTGAAATTAACTTGTGGGCAGTATGAATATGAAAAGTACGGACTTTATCAGACTAGATATTTCAGTGGCATAATAAACTCAAGGTCTTTTTTTTTATCCTCATTGTTATTCCATGGCTCCAACAATTGAACCAAAAGCTCTTGCTAATGAGAAATGGTATGGTTTGCTCTCCAAGTACAGCCTTGGTACTTCCCAGGATTTCACAGACCTTGTGCAAGAAAAACAGGCATCACATTGATTTCCATTGGGAAGGCTGAACGAAGATTAGCACCAAGCAGCAAAAAATCTGTCACTGTGTCACTGTGACTCTGGCAAGCTCTTCTCTTACACAAGTAGATTTGGTTAAACAAGAAATTGTTTCATTGCTGAAGATGAAAACTGTGAGAGAGAGGGAGGAAATATAGGGTATTGTAATGTCTTTTCTAAATAAGGCATCCAGAGATGTGGGATTACCTAATAAACTACCTGGCTTTGGCTAACCTAACCCACTGGGCACTTTGTTCACAAAAAGCCCATTGCTACCTGGGTTTGAACAATATTGTTATGCTGGACAACACCAGCTGCTGGGGACTGTGACCTGGCTGGAGGCTTGTCCTCACTCCAGCCACTTTACTGGCAAGAGCTTGTTACATCCCGTGACTGTGGCAGTGTTGCTATGCTAGATACATACTGGATGCCCAGGGGCACTCAAGTAGTTTCGTAGCCAGCCCAAACCAAAAATCCCATGAATAATCAATGGTACTTGAGGCACTTCGGGTAATTGAATTGCAAACCTAGTAATAACTAGGGATGTATAAGCAGCAGAGTTATGCTTATGTCTGCTTCTAAATGTACAGTCTAATGAAAAAAAAAATACTGACTGTGAGTATTATTCGTCTACTTCTATACCTATGTTAAAAAAGGAGTCTCTGTAAATTTATGAATCTGATTAATGTTCTTCCTCCCTGAGTCACCCTGTAATAGTGGCTGAACCAGTGAATCTGGTACACCCAGTGGCAAGATTAGGAAAGAGCTAGGACACAATAATATTATATGTGTTATTTAAAGGTGGAAGAAAAATTGAACGCTAGAAAACAGATCTTATTGAGTTGGTCATGGGTAAGCAGGTAAACAACATCACATTAATCAATGTCTTTGTGTAGATTAATCTCTAATTTGGTCTTTTACAGTAAGTTCTTTCGTGAAAAGAGAAAAACAGCACCATATGCAAAGCCAGACTTCCTCTCTACATAAAATATTAGATTACAGCCCAAGAAAATGTTACACAGTGAAGAGGGATTTTCTAATGCATAATAAAATTCAGTATGGATAATCAATAATTCTTTTTTCCTTCACAAGCAATGACACCAACCCCGCTGGACTAGATGATCTTTCAAGGTCCCTTCCAATCCCTAATATTCTGTGATTCTGTGATCAAGAGATCAGAATTTTACATCAAAATGGACAGCAGTTTTCTATCATTAACAGAAACAAACAAGAAGGAAGAAGAAAATTGATTGCAATTATCTGTGCATTTAACTACTGAAGTAGTAAATGTGGCTTACCAAAAAAGTTAGAGAATCATCAGGGCTGGGATGTCATCTTTGGAAGGGGACAGAGCCAAGATTTTATCACAGAGCTTGCTGCACTTCTCTTAAGTGCCAGTGCAGTTATCATATGGTGACTGTTTTTTCTCTTAACTTTTCAAGAAGCAAAAACTGGCATTATTTTTTTAATCGTTAAGAAGGGGTTCCTGCCCAAAACCATACCTACAGTGGTTTGTTGCCATCTCCCTGCCACAGGATTCTCATTTAGTTCAAGTAAAGCAAGAGTCGCACATGGTTTAAATGAGCGTTTGGCACATTGAAGGGAACAGAAGCACATCAGAGCACAAGAGGCATGAGGAAGTGGAGGTAATATGTTTTCCTGGTGGATCTGTCACCAAGAATATTTGTATTACATCAAAAATACTTCTGCTATAGAAAATTTCTGCAGTGCTTCAGAAGATCCCTGATTGCTGAAGGATGCTAATTGCTGCTTCAACTATTTGTAAGGCTACATCACAGCTGAAGAGATTGTTATCTCAGAGGAGGCAGGGGAGTGGGGGGGGGAGTGGAATAAGTACAATAATTGTCTTTATCCATTGTGCAAGTCAGTTACTAGTTGTGCTTACAAGGCAAAATTAACAACCTCATTGGAGAATTCACCTTGGCAGACATCACCAGAACAGCTGTATTAGATTATACTAAGTTATTAGCATCAGCAAGTACAAAAAGGGTGCCTCCTCATATATCCAGAATATCACTTCCAGTGAGTTTTTCTCCTCTCTTCTCCTATGTACTGTTACTCCAGATCCTGTGATGTATTGTTGCTTTCTGTAATTTAGTTTGTTGGTTAGGCCATGCTTCTTCCCACTTCCTTAGAGAAATTTATCCACCATATTTTAAACAAAGCTCTAAGCAGCAGTGTCCTCATTATATTATTTCTTCACCCAAGATCTCTGTTCCATGTTTTTTCTTTCAAAAGCTTAAGACTTCTACCTACATCTTTCTCTCTATCTCATTCTTTCCTTCTTCTCTTCATCCCCAAATTAAGTCCTCAAATGAACTGTCCAAACATAAATCCAGGACTCCTGCTCTGACCTGCTTTAGTGTAGTTACTTTGGAATGCATCCAACTGTACTGAAGGAGCTGATAGAAGTGCTCACCAAGCCACTTTCCATCAGCTATCAGCAACAGAAGTGCTCACCAAGCCACTTTGCATCAGCTATTAGCAGTCCTGGCTAACTGGGTAGGTCCCAGTTGATTGGAGGTTAGCAGATGTCATATCCACCTACAAGAAGGCCTGGAAGAAGGATACAGGGAACAAGAGGCCTGTCAGTCTGACCTCAGTGCTTGGAAAGGTTATGGAGCAGATCATCTTGAATGCCATTAGGCAGCTTGTGCAGGACAACAAAGCAATCAGGCACAGTTAGCATGGGTTTATGAAAATCAGGTCCTCCTTGAAGGTAGGGTAATTACCTGGGGGTATGAGTGGATCAAAAGCTGGACATGAAGCCCCAGTGTGCAGTTGCAGCTGGAAGGCCAGCTCCATCCTGGACTGTATCAAAAGAAGTGTGGCCAGCAGATTGAGAGAGGTGATTCTGCCCCTCTACTCTGCCCTGGTGAGACCTCACCTAGAATACTGCATCTAGCTCTGGTGCCCCCAGCACAAGAAAGATGTGGACCTGTTGCAACATGTCCACAGAAGGGCCACGAAAATGATCCGAGGGCTGGAGCACCTCTCTTATGAGGACAGGCTGAGGGAGTTGGGGTTGTTCAGCCTGAAGAAGAGAAGGCTCTGGGGGGACCTCACAGTGGCCTTCCAGTATCCAAAGGGGGCCTACAGAAAAGGTGGGGAAGGACTTTTTACAGGGGCTTGCAGTGAAAAGACAAGGGGCAATGGTTGTAAATTGAAAGAAGACAGATTTAGGTTAGAGATCAGGCTTAAATTCTTCAATGTAAGGGTGGTAAGACACTGTAAGAGGCTGCCCAGAGATGTTATGGGGGCTCAGTCTCTGGAGGTGTTCAAGGGCAGGTTGGATGGGGCTCTGAGCAGCCTGTTCTAGTGGAAGGTGTCCGTGCCTATGCATTGGAGTTAGACCTTCAAGGTCCTTTCCAACTCCAAACATTCTGTGATTGTGTGAAATACTGAAGGCACCTTCTGGTTTCACTGGAAAATTCCCC